>NC_046157.1:35450302-35479803 GCF_011064425.1 Rattus rattus | reverse complement strand
TCCTCCATTGGTGGTGGGATTGCAGACTGGTACAACCATTCTGGAAATCAGTCTGGAGGTTCCTTAGAAAATTGGACATTGAACTGCCTGAGGATCCAGCCATACCTCTCTTGGGCATATACCCAAAAGATGCCCCAACATATAAAAAAGACACGTGCTCCACTATGTTCATCTGCATGACCTTATTTATAATAGCCAGAAGCTGGAAAGAACCAGATGCCCTTCAACAGAGGAATGGATACAGAAAATGTGGTACATCTACACAATGGAATATTACTCAGCTATCAAAAACAACTTGAGTTTATGAAATTAAGAGGCAAATGGTTGGAACTGGAAAATATCATCCTGAGTGAGCTAACCCAATCACAGAAAGACATACATGGTATGCACTCATTGATAAGTGGCTATTAGCACAAATGCTTGAATTACCCTAGATGCCTAGAACAAATGAAACTCAAGAAGGATGATCAAAATGTGAATGCTTCACTCCTTCTTTAAAAGGGGAACAAGAATACCCTTGGCAGGGAAGAGAGAGGCAAAGATTAAAACAGAGACTGAAGGGACACCCATTCAGAGCCTGCCCCACATGTGGCCCATATATATACAGCCACCCAATTAGACAAGATGGATGAAACAAAAGTGCAGAAGTGTAGATCGGCTCCTGAGAGACACAGCCAGAATACAGCAAATACAGAGGCGAATGCCAGCAGCAAACCACTGAACTGAGAATGGGACCCCATTGAAGGAATCAGAGAAAAGAACTGGAAGAGCTTGAAGGGCTCGAGACCCTTCAAGATGCCAAACAACCAGAGCTTCCAGGGACTAAGCCACTACCTAAAAGACTATACATGGACTGACCCTGGACTCTGACCTCATAGGTAGCAATGAATATCCTAGTAAAGCACCAGTGGAAGGGAAGCCCTGGGTCCTGCTAAGACTGAACCCCTAGTGAACTAGACTGTTGGGGGGGGCGGCAATGGAGGGGGAGGTGGGGAGGGAACACCCATAAGGAAGGGGAGGGGGAGGGATGTTTGCCCGGATACCGGAAAGGAATAACACCGAAATGTATATAAGAAATATTCAAGTTAATAAAAAAAAAAAAAAAGAATACAAGAGGTTTAGAGCAGACGCTATTCAGACAGTGCTCTGTTACAGCGTTGCTATATGAACTCACACAGATCCCCTCATTAACTGTTTCTCCGACTATTAACACATGTTTTCTAATTCCTGCCGCCTGGGTATTTCTAACACACCTTAGAACTTTAAAAAGATGAAAAGTAAGTCTGAGAAATAACACATTGTGCTCTAATTAAAATGGAATTCTGAGGATATAGCCAAATTTACTTTCATGGGAACAAATATTTAGTCAGCATTTACTACTAATTAATGTTGCAGGTGCTATAACTGGGAATGTAGGCTACAAGATTGAGACGAAAAGATCCCCGCTTTTGTTTTTTGTTATTGTTGGGATTATTTTTTGGTTTTGTTTGTTTGTTTAATAATAGCTATTCCAAATTAAAAAGCATTCTGAGTGGAACTAGTGCAATTCTAGGCACTAAGCACTTCCCAGTCTTAGGGGGATCATGCCCATTGCTCATCAAGTTCTACTCTAATAGCTGAAGTTTTCTGTTTGGCCTCCAAATTATCTTGCTAACTTTAGCTATGGGTGTCATATATTATTTCTTTTACCATTTTGAACCACAAGGATGTGCTTAACAAATCATAAATATATCTAAAAGCATTGAATTTCTAAGTTTCAAAAAGCTAATTCTGGATTACTTTTCAAAGATAAAATAGTGACCCAAATTCAGTATTTGTCTTTCAGGATGTGGTTTGTTTTATTCAAATTTCTACAACTGGGCTCAACTCTTTCTTCTTAATCAAGGATTTAAGAACCCATTGGTGGAAGAATGTAAAATCCACATGCATTCTTCTCCTGTTTCTTTGTTTCTTTCTTTTCTCCCAAAATCAACTCTCTTACATTAGAGCACAAGAGATTTTACATTTTTAAAAACACAGTAGTGCTTTACCCAAACAATGTCCTCTCTGTCGTTTCAAGATCATGGAAACACAGCAAATACTCCAATAAAAAGCCACTCCAGCTGCAAATGAAGAACGTGGTGTCTCTCAGGCCAAGTCTGTGATCTGTAACCCCGCTCACTCAAGTAAGACGGAGATTACTCTGCTGTTCCCATCGATGCTTCAGACATGATCAGTTAACCTTAAAAAATACCAAGGAAATGCCACAGAAAGAGCAACTACCTAGATTTCTAAAAGGAAAATGACTTCATCTTTATTTTTACAGTTTCAAAAAACTATAGGTGGTAGGTCCAGAGTGATCATTCACTGTCAAGATGCTGAATTGATGAGGATATAGAAGAAAACAAGCCCAGGAAGACAAGTTCAGCCTCATAAGTAACGTAGTTAACTACTGTGGTCCAGAACAGCAACTGGCCCATTGGTTTCATCTGATTGCTGTTTCACGGAAGTTTTAATTCCAAAAGGTTTTACTAGTCCTTACTAGAATGAACTTTTTGTTGCATACGAGGTCAGATGCAAGGCAGTTTCTCATCTGCTTTCACTAGGATTAGTGCTCTAATCTGGGAAATAACAAGAGTGCAAGGAAACTGAGTGTGTGTGGTCTCATCCCACCTTAGCTAAAGGCCAATTCCTGAAGCAATGCAGGCTCTTCATGCCCCGTTCCACTTCCTTAAAAATACCATTCAATGGTCAGAGCAGACAGATACCAATATGATAACCAGGCAAACTAGTGGCTACCTCAAAGCATACCAAAGTCTTGCAAAAAGAAGAAATAATGGTCCATATGACAGTGACTTCTGTTTATACAGATATGCCAAACAATCTTATTTGAACTTCAGATTATTAGTTGATATTTTAGAATATTTCCACGTTTCTCAACCGTAGGCAACAATATATCCTTGCAATCAAAGAGTGCCTATGGTGCTTTTCTTATTCTGTTCAATGTAAATGACTATAAATAGCATCTCTAAAAAATCCCTGAGCTTTCATATGCTTTGTACATTTTGATTTTAGCATGAAAATAAATTCATGGACCATTACTTAATTTTTTCCCTACATTTAGGGAAAAAAATGGAAATGAAGAATCCTACATTTTTAACATTGAAGTGTATTTAAAAGTAAAACTAGAAATACGGCTCTGTAATTACACTGACATCTTTTGTAAGCGATAACACATGATAACATATAACTGAATGGCTTTTCCACCACAGGAATCACAACTAAGGAAAAAAGACAAAGAGCCTAATTTTTTTTCTCTGACTAATCAGGATTGATGTTAATTAAAGAAGAGTGCAAGATAATGACTTCTCATTACTACCTGATAGATAGAAATAGATTATTTTTATTCAAGGTAAAATAGCAATTAAATAACTTTTTAGAAAGGATGTATTTTCAGAAGGCTTTCTTCTATAATTGGTGAAGCATTAGGATAAAGGTCTTTCGGAAAAATCATGTACAAAATGGATTTCATCAAAGGCTGTTTATTCTTTAGCGTTTTGTCACACTGTGTGGGATATGAACAAGACAAAAGATGGTATTTGAATAGGCAGTAATCAGAACAAAATTGACTTGCATTATTCTGTGGAATGTTTGCATTAAAGAACACAGTCTAACGGAGTAATTAAAACACAAGTTCAAATCCCAGTTCCTTCAGCCACTAGTCCTGTGGCTTAGATCCAAGATTTTAACTTTTTAAGGCTTAATTTCTCATTTGTTGAATTTTTATGTAACACATTTGCCAGATGTCATAATGTCTGCCAGAAACTCCACACTTGGAAAGCTGAGGCAGGAGGATTAAGAGGTGAATTCTAGCCTGGGCTACATACATTTTTCCCAGAACAAAAAAATGAGGAACTCTATTTGTCTCTGTCTCAGATACTAACACTGAATGGTTCTTCATAAGTCGATTTGAGTATTAAACACCCACATTTCTCTACTGTACAGAGTTTGACCCGTAGGAGGATCTAAACCAATATTGACAGCTACAGTAGTTCCCTCTGCTAATGCAACAACTCGTCACAAACTCAGTGACTTAGAACAATGATTTCGTGATAGTCTAAGGAGTTGTTTGATTTAAGGCAAAGGGAGATGAGTAATCTCCCGAGGTCCTGCCCATAAAACATGATGCCATCTACAGATACTGCTGCTCGTCTCCGACTCTGGTTTTTTCCCAAGATCTCTAGCTAGGCAGAATCCAGCCCCTTACAGGATGGAAGACTAGGACACTATGACCCTTGGAACTGAGAGATTTTTCCCTGATCTCTCCCACGTGGCCCTTTCGGGATGCGATGGTTTGTTTCTTCAAAGCCTATAAGAAGGCATCTGTTGCTGCCACTCCCTGATGTCTCCAAATTCTAAATTCTAAATCGATTTTACACAGTGTTCATCTCATTAGGCCAGAACTTCCCAGATAATCGTTTGATTAAGTTAAAGCTGGCTGATAATAGACCTTAATTACACCATTACACTGCTACTCGCCTTCATCTCCTCAGTTCCTACCTGTGCCCCTGGGTAAGGGCTTACAACTAGGAACAGTAGGCTTATCTTAGAATTCGACACACCAGCACTGTCACTGTATATTTACCAACATTGCTGATACTAAGTATTAACTGGGTTGGTTCTTAAAATACCAATAGGAAGATGTGGTACAGACAGAGCAGCAGTTTTCTTCTGTTACCTACACTTCCAAATAGTACTGAGTACACATTTAACAACAACATCTACATTATTAATAATTTAACTTTTCACCTAGTGGTCCAAGGCGGCTTTGCCCAATTATTTACAGTTGAGTGAAGAAAATAGCAGCAGGAAAAGGAAAAACAATAACTAAAATTTAAAATACACACATATGGTATTAAACGCTCCTCCTTCTAAGAGTAGGTGTAGAGTCACTTCTGGAAAACTGCAAGCCATGGGAGTTTTCAGGCATTAAGGAAAATAATGATTATCAGCACTCCTCGGCTGCCAAAGGGAATCATTACCTACAGAACGGAAGCAAAGCCCGTGTGAGAGTGTAGGTTACTCGGGGAAACGTTTAACAGTATCTACAAAAAGAAACAGGGGAAAGTGTGTAATCATTTTGATCTCCAAAACAACTATGAGGAGGACCACCTTTTGGAAAGGCTTGCGAATACTGTCAAAATAAAAAGGGGCTTACTCAACCCAAACAACAAATAATAATAATAATAATCAAATGAGAAACCCAGGGGCCATGAAGGCATGATTTTTATGCATGATTACCTGACAGTAATTGTCACAAATTACTCCAAAAGACCAGACGCTGCCCCACAGCCCACTGCAATGTTAGGGTCTCTCTGACATTACTCTTGCTGTCAGTTTGTTGCTAGAACTTATTGCTCCACAACAGCTAACATCCTTCTGGTCTCTACTGTCATCTAAAACTTCCCCTTGCATCAACCCTTTTGAATCTGTCTATGGTTTATTAGCAATATGACTGAAATTGATAACCCTTCCTTAATCACAGAGTCATGCTGAATCAGCCTCACCTCAAAGTAGTGTTTAGAAGGCTTCAGGGACTTGGTGAAGCAGATATGGTGTTAACATGTGTCATGCATAAAGGAACCCACTTAAGCTGACTAAGCCTTCAGATCTCAAAGATGGGCATATTCGTAGTTGCTACTCTGTTTATGGTCAATGCTATTAAACCCAGCTATCTAACCACACTTTGCCTCACTTAATCTTCCCTTGGGCTTTGCATCCTTAGAAGAAAATGTGGTACATCTATACCATGGAATACTATTCAGCTATTAAAAACAAATTTTGACTTTGCAACACCATGAATTTTCCAGGAAATGGATAGAACTTCAACAAAAACATCCTGAGTGAGTTATCCCAGTCTCAAAAGGACAGGCATGATATGTACTCGCTTATAAGTAGATATTAGGCATAAAATATGGGTACCGTGTTACACTCCAGAGACCCAAAGAAGCTAAACAAGAAGGAAGGCCCAAGTGAATTTCAGAAGAGGCAATGGCAGCCTTATTTGTAATAGCCAGAAGCTGGAAACAACCCAGATGTTTCTCAACCAAAGAATTAATACGGAAAATGCAGTCCATTTAAACAGCGGAATACTATTCAGCTATGAAAAATCAGGTCACCATGAATTTTTCAGGCAAATGAATGGAACTAGAAGATATCCTGGGTGAGGTAACCGAAACCCAAAAGGACATGCATGGTATGTACTCACTACTAAGTGGATAGAAGTCAAAAGGTTCAGAATACCCAGGATACAACTCACAGATGGTAGGAAGCTTAAAACGAAGAAAGGTCCAAGAGAGAATACTTGAAACTCGCTTAGAAGAGGAACAAAATAATCATGGGAGGGAGAGGAATGGAGTAAACTGGGTGGAAGGGGTAAGGAGGGAGGAGGAAAGGAGGGACAGGATCAGGTATGGGGAGAGACAGGAGGGATGCCCAGAGGGCAAGGAGAATGAATTGAAATATACAGCCGTTGGATATAGAAGGTCCCAGAGACCTGTTATGTGATAGGCTCCCAGGACTCAATGGGAATGACGTCAGCTGAAAAGTTCAACAGTGGGGGACGGAACCTGAAGGGACCATCTCCAGTAGATAGACACGGGCCCAAGGTGAGGCAAGGAGCCACCACCCTATTTTTAACCCAGAATTGTTCCTGTATAAAGGAAATGCAGAAACAAAAATAAAGCAGAGACTGAAAGAAAGGCCACCCAGTGATTGGTCCAATTTGGTCTCCATCCCATAAATGTACACCAAATCCTGGCACTATACTGAGGCTGCATCATGTGTGTAGACAGGAGCCTGGCAAAGCTGTCCTCAGAGAGGCTCTACTAGCAACGGACTGAGACAAATGCAGATTCTTACAGCCAACCATGGGATTGATGAGAGAGACAAATATGGAAGAATAAAGAGGAAGGAATGAAGGAACTGAAGGGGACGGCAACGTCATAGGATGAACAGCAGTGTTAGCTAACCCGGACCCTTCAGAGCTCCAATAGACTAAGCCGAAAACCAAAGAGCACACATGGGCTGGTCCATGGCCCTGGGCACACGTGTAGCAGAGCATTGCCTTGTATGGCCTCAGTGGGAGGGGCTGTGCTTAACAATCCTGTGGAAACTTGATGCCTCCGGGAAAGTGGATGCTGGTAGGGGAGAGGTACGGGTGAGTGGACCGGCAGGGGAGCACCCTCTCAGAGGTGGGGGCAGGGGAGGGGGTGAAGAATTCAGAGAGGGGGAACCAGGAAGGGCAACAGCTTTTGGAATGCAAATAAATAAAACAATGTAATAAAGATTTAAAAAATGCAATGAGTAATTCAGAATCAGGTGTGGGGAAGGCTAGGAGAAATGGCTAGATGGCCATGATAATGAATGGAATACTACAACTGACAGGGATAAGGAGGTTTGGGGGGGCATTTCCAGGAGGAGACAGAGACCTGAGATAAGGGAGGTACCCAAGAATCAATGGGAGTGACTTAACTGTGACTCACTACATTGGGTATATGGAGCCTAAAGTGGCCACCTCTGTTAGTCATGCAGGAACCCCAGTGGAGCAATAGAAACACCAAACCACTCAAAACATTTCAACTCAAAATTTATTCTGTCTACAAGTAGTACAGGCACAGGAGAGGGAGCAGAGACTGGTGGGATAGCCAACCAATAACTGGCCCAACTTGAGACCCATTCCATGGGCAAGCACCAATTCCTAACACTATTAATGCTACTCTGTTATGCTTGCAGATTGTTATGCTTGCAGACCGGCAATGTTGTCCTCTAAGAAGCTCCATTCAGCAGTTGACTCAGAGAGATGCAGATACCACAGCCAAACAGTGGATGGAGCTTGGAGACTATAGAAGAATAGGAGGAAGGATTGTGGATAAGAATTCCACAGGAAGACCAACAGAGTCAAATAACCTGGACCTTTGGGAGTTTCAGAGACTAAACCGATAACCAAAGAATATACACAAGTTGGACCTAGGCCTCCCTGCTCATATGCAGCTTGACCTCTATGTGGGTTCTGAACAACTGAACAACTGGAACAGGGCTATTCCAAAAGCTGTGGCCTGTATATGGGAGATGTTCTACTAGTTGGGTTACCTTGTCTGGCTTTGCGGTAGTGGAAGTGTCTAGCCTCACAGAGACTTGAAGTGCCAGAGGGGAAGGAAGGATGCCTAGGGAGGCCCCCACCCAGAGGAGAGGGGATGGGTGAAAGATTGTGGGAGGGTTGACTGGGGTGGGGGGGACACTGAGTAAAGGGAGGAAGTTAAAAAAATTAAAAAACAAACAAAAAAAATGATGGTTTATTTTCTTAGATTTATAGCAACAAGCAAACTTGACTCTATGGACACATTTCCATTTTTTTCTATTGCAAATATTTATATATTTTGAGTGTGTGCACATGTGAAAATCAGAGGATAACCTGCTGGAATCAGTTCACTTCCTCCACCATGTGGATTCCAGACATGGAACTCTGGTCATGAGGCCTGGCAATAAATGGCTCTACTCATGGACTTTTTACTAAATACTTTTGCTTCCTATTGGTTCAAAGAGTGAAGTATATTATGAGTTAATTTTTCTAAGTAATAGTTAAAACTTACCTAGCAAGAGTTCCAGAAAAATCAGTGGTATAAGTTGTTTTTCCTCTATTCTATCTATCTATCTATCTATCTATCTATCTATCTATCTATCTATCTATCTGTCATGACAAATAATCTTACTCTGTAGCCCAGGCTGTTGTAATGCTCACAGCAAACCTTTAACCCCAGCCTCTTAAGTGATAGAATTATATATGTGAACTGTCATGCGCACATTAACTTCATTTGTAATATTGTTCTTTTTAATAGGATAATGTTGATAAATGTAGACTTAGAAATTAATTGTTATTTATTTTATAATAACTTACAAATTAGATAGCAGTTGACTCTTCATTGTCTTTTGGAAATAACTATATATTTTATTAATAGATTTATAAGCCAGAAACATCTATTTGTTGACACATACATGACTGCAATCTTAACGTGTTGGATCATCAGTTCTCACACAGAAAGATGAGGTAAACAGTCAGCACATTTTTCTACAGCACAGCTAGTTTCTAGGATCAGCCTGTGCTAGAACATAGGGGGAGTTGTTTCATAACATCTAGAGGGCAAGACCTGTCCTGGGAGTCTTTCTAATTAATCATCTAAGCTCATATCCTTTGTCAAAACCTTAAATGAATTAAGTGTTTGGCTGTCTTTTAAGTAGGATGCACCAAAAGTAATTGAATGTGGTAATCGAAAATTTGTTAAACCTGTCACTGCACATCATTATCTGTCCTAAATCCAGCACAGCACAATTAGCTTACAACAGTGAGTTGAATCAGGTCCACACCATGGTTGGGTGAGTAATGCATACTCCTCGGTAAATTAATTAGACTCGAAGTAGATGAGCAGGATAAAGGGTGCCTGTTTGAACAGTGAAAACAAGGGACACCCAGGATTTATGGAGTGCCAAACCTATTTCCTGAAGCAGCGTGGGCTAAATAGCCTTCATTACGGCCTGTTAACCAGCAAACATGTCACAGATCAGGCAAGAGCATAAAAATAAAACTCTGCTTAACATTTCCCTGTCTTATAATTGATCCCTTAAATGTGGGTAACCTGATATGTAGCCATTAATGAGTGATAGATACAATCTGTTTTCCATTGCTACACACATGTAGGGAAACTGAGAGAGAGAGAGAAAAGTGGTGACTCCACTGTCCAACAAAGACTACAGAATTGCTGGGGAAGAAGATTCTCTGTGGACTTGCATTTGTTTAGTATTTTCCTCAAATGCCCACTCGTGTGATTCTTATTTTTAGGGGGAAAATGTAGTAACGGTGATGATAAAACTTTACTGCAGAGTTTACACAATGATACAAAATATTTTGAAACAAATAATACAGATCTATTTAGCAAAAAATAAGATTACAGTGCTCTATGTGATACCTTTATATATACATTCTTATAGGATTTTAAATGAAGATGTATGTTTTGGAGAATAACTTGCCATACATATGAGTAAATGGTACCTAAAAAGAGCAGAACAAGTATTACAGATTACATGTTTGGGAAATTCAGACAGTTAAGACAATTGTCTGCATCCTAGCCATAGCGATGCAGTGGTCCATATGACAAACAGACAAATATAAATTTTGATATAAATGTTATGGTCAAGGCATAGAATGTATGCCTATCCATCACTTGGGCTAGAATTTTTTGTTAATTTAAAACTAGAAATAAATCCTATAAATTTTATGGGATGTTTATATTTTCTACAAATGTTATCTACTTCTCTATTATGGAATATGGGAAGCAAAATCGGGTATGTTTTGGGGGCATTGTGTTTTGGATATTTATAAATATTTTATTCATTGATGCTAAGTAAAAAAGATAATATGGAGTTAGAGGTAGATAGATGATAAATAAAGAGACTTTTGAGTTTCTAAAAAAAGTCTCCATTCCATGTAATTAAGAATGTTTGAAATTTTAATCTCCCCCCCCCCAGCATTTCTGCTATCATTTTTGTTTCCTCTCTATCTCTGTCAGTTCAACATATTTTCATCACTCCTACTATGTTGAGACATTTTGCACGAAGATTGAAGATTGCCTCCTCTGCTGGTCATTTCCTGCTACCTTTGAGTCAGCCTGCTTAATCTCTCCAACCACATCAGCCAATCTCAGTCCAAAACTGATTGCTTCTGGGATGCTCCCAGAGATAGCTGAGCTCAACTTTTTGAATTCTTCTCGACTACAACAACAACATTCTGAGTTCTAGTAAGCATTAAGAGAGTTTTCTGACTTGTACTTTAGATTCTTTGTTGAGTCTTCAAGCTACAGCTGTGTTAACAGCACCATCGTTATTTGTTTCCAAATAAATATATAGCATATTTAATTGCTATATGTTGATAATAGATTCTTTAATTTGATGAGTGATCCTGAAAAGTTTATATGTACAAAATATCCCTGTTATTTGGAATGTTGATACAGACACTCATATTTATATAGGACATTATATTTTACATTATTATGTTAAATTTATTGTATCATTTTATTATATTTATATAATATAAATTTATTATATTTCTATAAAATATATTATTGTATTAAAATATAACACATAGAATACATATTATACTTTTAGCATTTTCCTTGCCAATTTGAAAAGTAAACATATTTTAAGTGAATAGCATTACTATGGATTTATAAATTCCCCAATAATTTCCTTTCTCTAGTGGTCATTTATGACATAGCGTCTCTTCTGAGCTCTAGACACCCTTGGCTTGTCAGTATTATTCATCTGGTTTCACCTTGTTATGATGCTCTGTTGGCATCGTTAAGATAAACTTTTGGAGAGTATAGGAGGACTTTATATCCAGGGTGCTTAAATAGTCATTGATAAATTTTCTCTCCTATAAAGATGAAATCAATGAGTAAATATCAAACCTGTTTGGAAAAGCCCTACAATCTACATTTTTATATTAAAGTTGAATACTTGTGTCAACTATTAATATATAATCTTATTTCTAATAAATTTTAATAAGGTAAGTGATAATTATTTGTTGAGGGTCTTATTTGGATGTTTCAAATACTGTTTAGTATCTAAATAACAGACACTACCATTTCTCATCCATTGGATGAAGAATATAAAATAAAAACAGAATGTAATCCAGACCCACATGGATGAAAGGGTGAGCCAATAAACAAAACATTGGCATATTTTTCCTAGGTGCCAATGTTTATGGCTAACAAAGTCCTCTTCCAGAGTATAAATTTATATCCACTGAAACACAAATATTCCCTGATCAGATACTCTCCAAGCCACCATAATAAATCCAGACCAGTCATGGTTCCCAATACCTCACACCCAGAAGAACACATGTGCCATGCATGAGGAGCCCAAGCACAAGGTAGACCCTGAACTATCAAAATCCATAGAGTAATTCAACCTCATAATTCAGAAATCCAGGGAAGATCTGGTCTGTTTAGTAGCAGGAAGGTGATTTTTATCACCTCTCTTAATTTTTCTAGTTACCTTTATGAAAAATTTCAAAACGATAGTAAAATTAAATAAGTTAGTGTATACCTCTCAGAGATCCCTCATTTACATTTTTCTCTATTGTCTTTATCACACAGCTCTTCACTACTCTTACCTACCCTTCTATACATGCATCAGTTTATACTTACTGCATTGCCAAGTAAGCTACAGGTATTAGTATACTTCACACACACTTTAACACATATGTGCAGTAAAAATAGCATATGCATGTGCATGCATGCATGTGTGTGCACATGCACTAGAAAAGTTTGTAGGTGTATACTCTATTTTGTTTATAATTTTAGGTAAAATGCATCTCATATAATAGCCACAAGTGTAAAGAGTAGCATTTAACTAAACAAGACACACACAAGATTTGTGCAACTTATACCCTTATCGTTAAAGATACTCACAGCATTTTGGTGTCAGGTGTTATGAAGTATAACATTAGCTGCACTCCAAGGAAGTCATCATCGTATGCTGCCTTCCTCTTCACCCTCCCACCATTTCCAAAGACAATCACTTGTTTTAATTTCTTCCGCCAGTGTTTACTTTACATGTTACTTACAAAGTACAGGCAATTAAATAATGGACATTTTGTTTAAGACTTCTTTCTCTCAGAATGTTTTTGGAATTCACTCCTTTGGTAGGTAAATAGTTTATTTGTTTTAATCAAGAATAGTATCCAATCCGTAAATATAGTATGGTCTTTTTGCCCATGTGTATGTTCATAATTTCTTCAAAGTTTTGGACTACTGAAGTTCCAGAAACATTACTATACAATCCTTACTATGCATATGTTTTTACTTTCTCTTAGAGTAGGCTTGGTGAGTCAAAGAATATGCATATATATTAATTCCATGAGAAATTGAAAGGCTAATGTTTTATACTCTCACAATAAATAAATGCATGTTTCAAATGTGCTACATACTCAACATTATATATTATATATATATGTGTGTGTGTGCATGTGTGTGTGTATGTGTGTGTTCTCTCATTCTCTCTCTCTCTCTCTCTCTCTCTCTCTCTCTCTCTCTCTCACTCTCTCACACCACAATCCTGGCTGACCTGCTGGAAACTGTTGAAGAATGAACCATGAAATATTCTCTTGGTGTCTCCAGGATTTTGGAGCACTTGATCAGCATCTCCCCTTCTTTAGATACCATTGTTTGAGGGGATGTGGTGGCATGGGGGAACTGGTATCAACCATTACATTGCTAGCTATGCCCTAGAATGACAGTCCATCAGGTCTGTGATGAGTCTGCCGAGGGTATAATAGCAATGGCAAACCTTGTTTTACCAGAAGGAAAATTACATAGAGAATCTGGACTTTTAACACCAGAGATTAGTAGCTGAGCCACTCTTCCTGCTGTTGGATTTCATCACAAAGCTGTTTGAAGAATAGGCTGAGACAGTTATGCTAGACTCCTGCATGTAAGCATAGCAGAGTATCATTAATAGTGTCGGGGACTACAGAATGTGTTTCAAGTTGGGACAGTCATTGGTTGGTCATTCCCTCAATCTCTGGTCCACCTTTATTCCTGTGCATCTTGTAGGCAGGACAAACTTTGGGTTGAAGGTTTTATGGGTGGGTTGATGTCCTTCTCCTTCCATTGGAAGTCCATGAGGCTATAGGAGGTGGACACCTCAGTCTCCATATTTCCAAAGGTTTCATCCAGTAATGTATGGAACCAGATTCACAGACCCACAGCCAAACATCGGGTAGGTCTTGGGGAAACTTGTGGAGAGTAGGAAGTAGAAGAGAGCAAGCTGGATCTGGCAAGGTCACCACAAGAAGACCTGCAAAGTCAACTAATTTGGGCTCATGGTGGCTCAAAGATACTGATCAACCAAGCAAAGATCATGCAGGGGCTGGATCTAGCGCCCCTAACCTTTATAGCAGATGTACAGCTTGGTCTTCATGAGGGCTCCCTAACAATTGCAGCAAAGGCTGTCTCTGACTCTGTTGCCTGTCATTAGATCCCCTTCTCCTAACTGGACTTCCTGACTGGGCCTCAGTAGGAGAGAATGCACTTAAGCTTATGGTGAGTGGATGCCCAGGGTGGGGTTGTGCTCAAGGGGGCTTCCCCTTCTCCTCAGAAAAGGGGAGAGGATAATATGGGATGACTAGTAAGGGAACTGAGGGAAGAGGAGAAATGGTTTGAGGGGAGGTCATGATTGGGCTGTAAAGTGAAAAATAAACAAACAAACAAAGACAAAAGAATAGGCTAAGAGCTCAAGCCCTCTGGTATGAGCTCTCCAAATCTACAGTAGAAACAAAACTATACTGGATGTCAACCTTATAGGATGGGGTTCACAGCATCTACAACACTCCTACTGTGCTGGAGTCACAGAGTTTACACTGAGGGATGAATTTGGATGTGAAGGGGAAGAAGTTGGTGACTGGTAAAATAGCAAATAGTTTCCTCTTTTCTGCATGCTTTCTTGTGTAGTTTTACCTGTGAAGTGCCTCTTCAAGCTTTTAATCTTTAAGAAATCCACTCATAGCACTTTGATCTGGCATGGGCTGTATCTGGAACCTGAATACAAGTATACCTCACTTTTGTTCCCTTCCAAACACAATAAGCAAAGGAAAAGTCTCAATAAAATGCCACACAGAAGAGACAAGAACACCGGCAAGAGTTCTACACAGAGATATAACTTAAGCTGCAGAGAAAAGTGAGAGTCAGGACTCATAGGGTGCTGGAGCCCAGAACCCTTGCAGGACTGACATTGATGCTTTCCATCAGGCAAGAAGGACGTCAGACCCCAGACTTGCACCCATTGGAAATGAGATATCTGCCCTCTGTAGAGCCCAGGAAAGTCTAAGACTACAATTTTACTTTGGTTATCCCCAAAGGTGATATTTTCAACTTCAATATCCCTACCCTTTAGGATGTGTTTCATACATTATATTTCTAGAGAGGGTAACTTACAGTTTCCTCAACAGACAGATGAACCAAATGGTAGTAGTCACAAAATATGTAAATACACACATGCATTTACTGTAGTGTTAACTCCAGAACTTTGTGAATATCCATAAATGACACTTCCTTTTCTCTTTGAGATTTAACCTGTAAAAATAACATAAATATAAATATATATAAAATAGTAAAATATTTACTTCCTTGAAGAATATTTAAAGAATCTTTTTACCTCCAAAGAAAACTGCCTTCAAATTAGTACAGAATGGTTTTTTTGAATGTAGAAGAATTCTGTGTATGCAGTCTTACAGCCAAATACACAGAGCTGGCAATGTCAAATAATAACTTTACTAGAACTAGATAGATAAGGAAGACTTGGTTTGGGAAGAAAGAGACTGAACTCAGCTGCATTGGAATTAAAGTAAAAGATTTTTCTAGTCGGGATGAGCTAGTATAAGAAGACTGGAGGACTCTAAGTGGTCAGTTGGACCGAAGAAGTTATTCTCCTATCCTCCCTTCCATGAGAAATTAGGGCTTTGTCTTCTTAAATTTCAAGGGCATGGATGTTCTGTTCCATAAGAAGGGTTTGCTTGGGTTATAAAGCTTGCCAGAGACTGGAAGAAGATTTACATCTCAGGGGGACAGAGTAACAGGCTTAATTAAAACTTTTCTAAAGTAAAAGCTTTAAAAAAGATTAGAAATGTATCCAAAGTTTAAGAACCGCCAGGAGAAATTGCAACTTTGTTAGTCAGCAAGCAATATGTAAATATGTAAATCGCCAAACTGCATTTGTTTGGCTACCTGTATAGATCCAGAGGAGGAGGTAGCCTAGAATTTTAAAAGACAGATTGAAAGCAGTGAGAATTTTATTATATATATGTATGTATATATGGCATTGCCCTCTCTCTTCTTGTATCATTGTCCCATTAGCTTCATTACTAATTATCTCTTGCTGTCATCCTCACTGTTCAGATTCCCCTGGGTCATCCTGTGAGCTCTTTTGTCATCTCTGCTCAGACTTTTGTCTCAGGGAGCTACTGAATTTTGAAGCTTCAGTTACTAAAGCTACCTAAATTGACAATTTTATACCCAGGATATATATATGTATATCTCACAGGGTGTTGTGATAAACGATTCTGGAAATGTATGCAAAAGCACACCGCACAGTCCCTGCATTCAGACAAAGATTTTTTTTTATTGGTTCAGTCTTTTAGACATCAATTTCACCACTTTTTCCCTCTTGAGTCCTGCCCGATCTGTGGGCGTTCACTCTTCCTGCTGACAGCAGCTTGAAGGCAAAGTCCCAGAAGTACCATTTGCCTAATCTGAATCTAGCCCCACCCATTCACAAACACATTCCTGGGCTCTCTTAATACTGTCCATACACTTCAGCATTGAGCAGGCAAGACCAGCCTGTCCCATCAGCTGCAAGGCAGAAATATCACTAACACCCTCAAGGTGTCTGGATTCCAATATCCAAACATTCACTGAAATGTCCTGATTATCACAACTTGGACAGAGTGAAGGAAATAAAAATTAAAATCAAATAAAGACGGTAGAAAGAAACTGTATGCTTGAAAGGGGTGACATAAAGGATAGCAAGTAAAGAAATACAATGAGCATTGCTTTAAAATTAGATGCCAGGAAAAAAAATAGTTTGGTTTTGTGGTTTTGTTTTTCAAGTATCTAAGGGTGAGAATCAAAATCATGAAGAGTAGAGAAGTCAGTTCTTGATGACAGTTGCAGTCAGAATCATAGGAGAAAGGACTTTGGGGTAGGGAAATGCTATATATTTCTAACTATTGTGAGCTTAAATTATTTTTTTACTCTTTTTAGTTCCTTCTTCTGCACATATGCTAATAACAAAATAATCAATGTTACTGAGTAAAAAGCAACTGAGTGCATTTGTCTTGTCTCTAAATCCCCCTTCTCTGCCTCCCATTCCTCTAGCTATTCTCTTCAAGTCACCTCTCATTTCAAAGAAATATCGAACTATACTAGGGATCTGTGCCTTCATTCCCCAGTCCTGTACTTGTTCTAAAATCCTCTCTCAGAAATTAGTATCATTTTTTCCCTACAAGCAATATCCAGTAAGTGTTCTGCAAAGTAAAGAATATTTATAACTCAGATTGAACACACACAGCAACTCCATTATGAATATTTGAGAAACTAGTACTATTATCTCGTATAATATGTGCTATGAAGGATTTAATATGTCTGAAATAAAAATGATAGGACAAAAAGAACAAATACCCAAAGCAGAAACCATTGTCACATGCCTTGCACTCCCTCTGCCATGACAATAACTTTATGAATGTTTTATAATGAAGTAAGGGCTGAAAATGACCCAAATAAAAATTTAATTTTATCTCATTTTTAAGTACATTTTTAAGTTATTTGTGTTTCCTCCTTAAAAAGAATAAACTAGCACCTTGTGTAATTCACAAAAGGATTACATTTGTATGGACAGTATTGTACCATTCATTGTTCCTGAGAACTCTTCAGTAACACTCGATGAGTTTCAAATATACTCAATGTAAACTTGGAATGGTGGTGAAGCCACAAAAGAATACCCAGTGGTGAAGACACTGGGAATGTGTTTACAGAAGAATTGATCAGAGTAAAGCCAGCCATTTTCCTTGGAACTGTTCTATCTTTCCCATTAAACTTGTAGCAACTTGGATCCAAATTGCATATAATTCATGGATCATTGCTACAATGTTGCACCAACACATACTTAAGAAGTCTTCAGTGCATGGATCGCTGCAGTGAAAGGCTGTAATGTCCTCTCATCAATCAAGTTAATGTATATCATCATAGAATACTAATGCAAGAGTTACTGATAAGACATTGTATACTGTACATTTTTTAAAGAAATGATGTGTCCTTCAGATTATCAATAGAACTAGCAAATATCAAAATCAGCTGTTGAAGTTTATAAGGAAGAAATTATAAGGTAAATGCTTATTCTTTCACTCTTCTGAAGCTATTAACATCAGACTTTCACTTACCTGCATCTCTTTATAAAGCCCACATAGATCTGCAGCTTTCCTTGTATATATGGGTCATTCTCTTGGGCTTTCCCCAAATACTTATGATTTGGATCTGGTATATTAAGAAACTCCAGGTGACTGTATGCTATCCACAGGCAATGGTGATGTATGTAACATTATATTAATTAAGTCAAAAGTGTCTGTAGGAATACCAGAACGATCAATAGATAATTCAGGGGACATGTTACATCAGATGTGATGTGCTGTCTAAAGACCACAACTGCATTTAACCACAAGCTGAATACAAATCCACAGTCGTTCTACAACATTCTGTCACATTACACTTAAAAGTCTCAAGCTCGCCAATGACAAGACAAGCAGAGCGACTGTCACCACTCTATTCTCTGCACGATGCGAACAGGAAGAGTTAGAGAAGTAGAATAAAACAAGTGCAAACGAGTATCATCTGGTAAAAGAAAACATACTATTGATGAAGTGCCCAGCTTCACTTTTTCCAGACATAGGAATCTTAATGGTTAATATTCTCCAAGTTTGGGAATTTCTCTTAAACCATAAGTTGACTGTAATGGTTTGTTATTTGTTACTGCTTCAGTTTCCATTCAAAGTAATTTGGAATTATGAGTTTTAAAGGGGAGAGCACGAATCTCGCAGCTTTCTAAATAAAATCTACCAAACTGCTCACATTGGGAACTTCAAGCCAAGAGGTATCCATAGCGTTGTTCCTAGCCCCTGTACAACCCCACCATTCCCAAAGAGATGAACTTCTCAAAACACACACCTCTAGCAAGTCCTTAAAACCACCCTGAGAATCACTCCAAGTCTCGTGTTTCATCCTTGAATGACTAGTACATGGCCTATCATTTGACCTTGCCTTTTCCAAACCAATTGAGAGGCCGCTGTACTGAATAGATTATCCTGATGCTATGTTATTCAGTGATCATCTAAAATTGCTGAACATTCTTGATGCTTTGAAGATACTTGCATGGTTGTCTCTGCACAGTTTAAATTATCTTTTGTTTTGATACCTTAGTCTCTCTTAATTATCAATCTATGTTTCAGGTAAAATTTATTCACTTACTGACAATACATGCAGAAGTACAATGCTAATCTCAACCATGAAACGGTTGTTCCATTGTTACACTTATGTTAATTCGGGAGGCTCTTATTCTTACGTTCTACCGTATGTTCTAGAATACACCATCTTCTACAAAGGAGAAAGAGATTTAAAAATCTCCAAACTTCAGATTCAAAAAACTGCTGTAATATCAGGGGAAGTTTAGATTATTTAAAAACATATCACCATTAGAATGCTACTTTTCCCATGTGTGCATTTTGAAGAATGAAATTTTCCCTTTTTCTATCAGTCTGTAACTATGTGAGAATGTGTTTGAATCCCCTAAATTTAAGAGAGACAGAAAAAATTAATAAAGAAAAAGTCATTTCGAAAGGAATGGATATAAAAATCTTCAAAGGTAGAAAGAAACTGTAACAAGTTACTTAAAATTCATTAATTCATTCTTTGAATGCTTAGATTAATTGCATCAAAATTAGTGTTTGCCTCTGGAACAACTAGGTGGTGATAAATTTATTAAATGTCTTCTATTCTGACAAATCCTAAATTGCCAAATGTTGCTTTGTTTATGTGTGTAAATATATGCAAAGTAATTCCAATTTTGCTTTGAAATATTCAACTTTATCACTAAAATTGCCCACCAGCCTCAAAAGAGACAAGGCAGTAATTTGTTAATGGTTAGAAGTGGAACCCTGGGAAGTTTGATTACTCTGGCTAAAGGCAGTGGGGGTTTCCCCGCATGTAGATTATGCAGATGATACAGAGGATAAGGTTAATTCTCACAGTTATCTAAGTTATATCTTGCCTGTTCTAATTGCTAGGCTTAAAATATTCCATCTGGAAATAATGACAAAAGCCAATTTTAAAAATCACCCCTCTGTCTTAGTTAGGGTCACTGTTGGTGCTGTGATGAAACACGATGACCACAAGCAACTCGGGAAGCGATGTTTTATTGGACTTATGCTTCCTTACCTGTGGTCCTCGATGAAGGAAATCAGGACCAAAACTCAAAGAGTGCAAGAACACAGAGGCAGGAGCTGATGCAGAGCAATGGAGTGTGATGTTTACTGGCTTGCTCCTCATGGCTTGTTTTCAGCCTGCTTTCTTACAGAACCCAGGACTCTCAACCCAGGATGGCACCACCCACATGTACTGAGTTCTCTACTATCAATTAAAATTAAGAAAATGATCTACAGGCTTGCCTACATTCTAATCTTACAGAGGCATTTTATTCATTGATGTTTCCTTCTCTAAGATGAATTAAGCAGAATTAAAATGCTAGAACAGGGAAATAACTATGTATTGTAAAAAAGAACAGGAAGGACGAACTCATTACCAGATTAAAGGTCAGTGTTGACATAACGTAAGAACTGCCATAGCTGCAGCTCACATCCCTGGCCCAAAAGGAAACTGTATAGGGCCTCTGGGCATGGGAAGATAGGGGCAGTCAAGCTGCAGGAGCCCTGCAGGCCAGACTGTGCCTGGATATGAACGGACCCTATCAAACAGCTCCCTGCACCCAAATCCCGTGGGAGGGAGAGCTAGACCTTCAGAGGGGCAGACACACCTGGGAAACCAGAGGAGACTACACTCTGCCCACATTTACAACTCTAGAGGAAAACACCTAGCACCATCTCAGCCCCCTGTGCACAGGGACTGAGAAGAAGTAGGGGCAGGCCCTTCTGGTTCCAGCCTACAGGGACAGCTGAAAGCCAGTGGTCAGGAATGACTACATGACTGAAAGCAGAGTTAGACAGAACATTCTGCAAATTCATCTGGAATAACAAAAAAACCAGGACAGCTAAAACTATCATCAACAATAAAAGGACTTCTGGGGGAATCACAATCCCTGAACTCAAGCAGTATTACAGAGTAATAGGGATAAAAAGTGTATGGTATTGGTACAGAGACAGGCAGATAGACCAGTGGAAGAGAATTGAAGACCCAGAAATGAACCCACACACCTATGGTCACTTGATTTTTGACAAAGGAGCCAAAACCATCCAATGGAAAAAAGATAGCATTTTCAGCAAATGGTACTGGTTCAACTGGAGGTCAGCATGTAGAAGAATGCAGATCGATCCATGCTTATCACCCTGTACAAAGCTTAAGTCCAAATGGATCAAGGACCTCCACATCAAACCAGATACACTCAAACTAATAGAAGAAAAAGTGGGGAAGCATCTCAAACACATGGGCACTGGAGAAAATTTCCTGAACAAAACACCAATGGCTTATGCTCTAAGATCAAGAATCGACAAAAATCTCATAAAACTACAAAGCTTCTGTAAGGCAAAGGACACTGTTGTTAGGACAAAACTGCAACCAACAGATTGGGAAAAGATCTTTACCAATCCTACAACTGATAGAGGGCTTATATCCAAAATATAGAAAGAACTCACGAAGTTAGACTGCAGGGAGACAAAATAACCCTATTAAAAATGGGGTTCAGAGCTAAACAAAGAATTCAGGGTTGAGGAATAGCGAATGACTGAGAAGCACCTAAAGAAATGTTCAACATCTTTAGTCATCGGGAAATGCAAATCAAAACAACCCTGAGATTCTACCTCACATCAGTCAGAATGGCTAAGATCAAAAACTCTGGTGACAGCAGATGCTGGCAAGGATGTGGAGAAATAGGAAGACTCCTCCATTGTTGGTGGGATTGCAGACTGGTACAACCATTTTGGAAATTAGTCTGTAGGTTCCTCAGAATATTGGACATTGCATTACCTGAGGACCCAGCTATACCTCTCATGGGCATATACCCAAAAGATGTGCCAACTTATACAAAGACACATGCTCCACTATGTTCATCGCAGCCTTATTTATAATAGCCAGAAGCTGGAAAGAACCCAGATGCCATTCAGCAGAGGAATGGATACAGAATAATTGGTACATCTACACAATAGAATATAATTCAGCTATCAAAAACAATGACTTTATGAAATTCATAGGCAAATGGAGGGAACTGGAAAATATCATCCTGAGTGAGGTAACCCAATCACAGAAAAACACACATGGTATGTACTCATTGATAAGTGGCTATTAGCCCAAATGCTCGAATTACCCTAGATGCACAGAACACAGGAAACTCAAGAAGGATGACCGAAATGCAGATGCTTCACTCCTTTAAAAGGGAACAAGGATACCCTTGGGAGGGAATAGGGAGGTAAAGTTTACAACAGAGGGTGAAGGAACTCCCAATCGGAGCCTGCCCCATATGTGGCCCATACATATACAGCCAGCAAACTAGATAAGATGGATGAAACAAAGAAGTGCAGACTGACAGGAACCAGATGTAGATCCCTCCTGAGAGACACAGCCAGAATACAGCAAATACATAGGCGAATGCCAGCAGCAAACCACTGAACTGAGAACGGGACCCCAGTTGAAGGAATCAGAGAAAGGACTGAAAGAGCTGAAGGGGCTTGAGATTCCATATGAACAACAATGCCAACCAACCAGAGCTTCCAGGGACTAAGCCACTACCCAAAGACTATACATGGACTGACCCTGGGCTCCAACTGCATAGGTAGCAATGAATAGCCTAGTGAGGGCACCAGTGGAAGGGGAAGCCCTTGGTCCTCCCATGGCTGGACCCCCAGTGAACAGGATTTATGGGGGGCGGGCGGTAATGGGGAGAAGATGGGGAGGGGGAGGGGTTAGGGGATGTTGGCCTAGAAACCGGGAAAGGGAATAACATTTGAAATGTCAATAAGAAATACCCAATTTAATACAGATGGAAGAAGAAAAAAGAAAAACAACAAAGCAAATAAAATGAAGAGTGAAGATTGTTATAGAGTAAACAGGAAAAGACTGTGGGGCTGAATTTTGATGTGAATTAATACTCATTTTTTTATCACTTTTTAAAACTTATTTGCTGCGTGCGCACACACATTTGCACTGAAGAGCTTGACTGCAGGTCATGAAGGTTGGAGACAGATCTCAGGAGTCAATTTTCTCCTATTTGGAACCTGAGACTCAAACTCAGCTCATCTTCTTGGCAGTAAGCACATTTACCCTCTAAGTCACCTCATGTCAGAGTTTGAATCACATCCGAGGCTTACACACACTTGCCTAATATGACCAAAACATAGGAACTCAGCGACTGTCCTAGACTAGGTCTGTAATAGTCCTGTGCCCAGCACTGTTGACTCTTATAACTTGATAGTGCAGATCAGCTCGTGGAATTGGTGCACACATACTTTTCACCTGTGCCATTTCTTATACTAATCTAAACCTTTATTATTAAGGTCTCTTATAATTTATGTCAATTTTCCCCCCACTAACTACTGAAATGAATGATCCATCTCAAATCTCAGAAAACCCATTTGTTGCATTCCTATTGGCTTTCTTACTGACTGGGCTTTTCTGACTTTGTGGAAAAAAAGAAAGGGTTGTTTGATCTAAAAATGTATTGTATTTCCAGGTAATGGACTATGTCAACTTTCATTTCTTATAAAATTTGCAGAGAACAGTCCAGCATGGCCAGGCAGTTCTTACATTCCTATTTGCTTGCTCTTTCCCAGTACATACTTTAACACAACCAATGTCCCGGTCTTTACTTATATCTCTTGATTTCAGCTACTGGTTTTCAATTTCTCTGTGTTTCCTTTATGCCGCACAGATACTCACCAGAGAACGTTAGGGTGTCATTTTGTTTCCCAATCCTGTAGCAATGAAGGAAAAAAGTGTATCTAGTTGTTGAAGTCCGATCAGCCATGTGATTTTTGGCTCTGTCTCCTTGGCTTTTAGTACTTCCATTTAGAGTTGGAGAATCCTTCAGTGAAAAAATATCTATATTCCATATTTTGAAGTTTCTCTTGACCTCTCTTTGAGGCCAGGGGTTTTAAAGACTGGACTGCAATTGTGAATTTTTCCAGAGAAGTCAAATGAAAAGTCATATTGTTATTGTTATCCTGATGTCATTGTGTTTAACTCTAAAAGTACACAAATATGTAAAATAATTTAATTAATCATACAAGAATTGCAGTATTCCTATCTTTGGTAGATTCATTAAGTTGAAAGCCTTTCTACTGAGGAGGTTTTAGATGACTCATACCTGATATGGCAAGATTCTTAGCTTTCATTCAGAAGTTAAACTCAGCAAATTTTTACTTTAATTTTTAAAAATTTGTTTATTTGGAAGAATTATTTGTGTCAATGAAAGTGGTTTTGTTTCTCTTTTTTTCTTCTATTCTTCTCTCATATAATACATACTGACGACAGTTTCCTCTCCCTCCTCTCCTTTTAATACCACTCTACCTACCCACATGCCTCCCATCTTCTGTAGATTCACTCCCTTTTCTCCCCTCAGAAAAGAGCAGGCCTCCCAGAGACCTCAACCAAAATACTGCATAACAAGCAATACTAAGACCAGGAACATATAATCACATCAAGGCTGGACAAGGCAATCCGGTAGGAGGAAAAGGGTCTCACAAGTAAGTAAAAGAGGTAGCAGGGACAGCCTAGACTCCCACCATCAGAATTCCCACAAAGCACCATAACATATATTCCAAGAACCTAGGTCAGACCTCTACACCCTCCCAGATCTCTGCAAGCCCTCATGGTTTCCTGTTCTTCTGGTGCCCTTGACTTCTCTGACTCCTCCAATCCTTCCTCCCTATGCCTCTAGAAGATTCCTTGAGCTCCACCTAATGTGTGGATGTGGGATTGTACACCTTTTTCCATCAGTTGTTGGATGAAGTCCCTCCAGTCTCTATGATGATGATTCTGCTTGGCTTTGGTCCCAGAACATTCTTCAGGCAGGAAAAACTATAGGTTCAAGATTTGTGGGCTGAGTTGGTGTTCCAATATTAACTTATTTGTTTTATTTAGCTTTTTAATTTTTCTATGTGAGATACAATGTGTGTGTGTGTGTGTGTGTGTGTGTGTGTGTGTGTGTGTGTGTGTGTGTGTGTGTGTCTGTGTCTGTGTCTGTGTTTGTATGCATGGAGTGCCACAGTGAATTGGGGAGACCAGAGGATGATTTTCACTGTCTGGGTCCCATCTTCCATCACATATATAAGGCAGAGAAATTTTTGTTTCTGCCCCTAGACAGCATACTCCAGGCCAGCAAGTTTTTCTGTCTCTGCCTTCCATCTGCTATAGGAGTGCTGGGACTACAGATGTGAGTCTCTGTATCTCTTTTTGTGTGAGTTATGAAGGTCAAACTCAGGGTCACACATATACAGGATAGAAATATTTTACTGTAGCTTAAATATCACATGGGGAAATATTCCCTTTTATTGATTCCCAAATAGTCTGGATATTATAGAGTATTACACATATTGAATTAAAATTTTAAACTTCAATCATTTTTCTAAGCAAGTGACAGGGAAATAGAAAAATTGCCCTACACCTCTGAGAAGAATATATCCGTGTCTTGATGTTGGAGCTCTATTTTATCAGGAGATTTTATTTTAACATTTAGTAAAATAAAAACTGGACCAGGAAGACAATTCAGCAAGGTAAAGTGCTTGCTATACAGGAAACTATTTTCATGTCAAATATGTTACTTTAGTTCAAAAATTTCTTGTGGAAAACACAAAAATTAAAAAGAATAAAATTACTTGTGGAAATCATGACCTAACAAATCAGATTCTTACCTTAAAAGGCTGAGATGACAAAGAAAAACAAATAGAAAGTCTCTTGTTGAGATTTCAAAGAAGCCATTGGTAAGTTATTTAATAGCTAATATAGAATACTTCATTTATTCTTGGGTTTATAATTTATGGGATAAATATAATTGCCATTAAGGGCAAGAAAAGTAAATCTTAATTTATACAAATGACATACCAGTGGAAACTGAGAGATATTTAATATTTAATAAAAACAAGTCAATTTGACATGACTGTGTAATCAATGTCACTGAATTTGGGCTCACCTGGAGGTATACATTCGACTGTGTCACGAGGGTGCTTCCACGGGAGCTTTAACTAAAAAGAGAAGGAAGAGTCTTCCTAAATGTACACAGTAGCACCTGAAAGGCTTGAGTCTCAAATGACTAAAACTGGATAAAGAAAAAGTTAAATGAAACACACACACAAAAATTCATATCTCTCTGTTGATAGCAGTGGACAATGTCACATACGCTTGCATACCCTGGTTCCTATGTCCTCCACCCATGAGTCAAATAAACCCTTTCTTAAGTTGCTTATGCTGGGTACTTTGTCATGTGACAGAAGGAAAAATAAATAATATGTTAGCAATCTACAGCAATGTCTGAGAGTGCTAAGTGTGATGAAATAAGACTTAAGAAAAAGGTTAAATATGCTACATCAAAAACAACATATGGGGTATATTCATATACTTATTTCAATTCCTTACACAGGGACACAGAAAAAGAACCCATGATGCCAAAATAAGTGACTAACAACACGAAGAGCATCTAACAGGATGTAGACTACCATGGAAACTAGACCGTTTTGCCCTTTTAGTTTTGTTCTGTCATTCTTAAAATAATAAACATTTTGTTTTCAAGACTAAAAAAAACATGCTTAAATTTACCAAGCACCAAAAAGGGCTACCTCAAAACAAATGTATACTTGATTTCAAGTGTAATATTTGAACTCTGAAATTTTACGTCATTTCTATTCCATAATACTTCACAAAAGTAATTTACCTATTATACTGATATCTTCTTATAAATGTGTTCAAATAATATTTGACATCTTCTTATATAACATTTTTCCAGTGTAATACTTCATAATAGTAATAGACAATGACTTTTCGTACATAGATTAGCAGTCTAGAACAAGGGCAAACAAGCAAACGAAACTTACTTGAAGGCTTAGATTAGTTCTGGCTTTCCGTTTTGATCCGAGTGAAAAAAAGTCTTATTTTGGGAGCTGTTTCGCCCCATCTTTTGCTTTCACATGCAGCTGCATGTTAAATGAGTTTTTAAAACCATTTCAACCAAAAGCATCCCTCTTGGTAGTAACTAGGATTTAAAAAATAGAATTACTGATGTCTAGCTTCCCTCCCCTTACTAGAACAGAAATAGTTTGTCTTCAAACCATCACTATACATAATATGAAAGTCTGCTTTTTCTATTATTGATCCATTGAAGAAAAGGAGACATGTTAAGATAAGATTAGAGAGGTAGGTTGGTGAAATTACTTCCCTCATAAAGGTTCCTGCCACCAAGCCTCATCATCTGAGTTCAATCCATAGAGCCCATATGGTGGGACAGGAAAACTGACTACAGCCTCCCCAAGTGTGCTCTGGCCTGAGCTCCTATTCACACATAGAAATGTAAAAAATATAAAAGTAAAACAAGATTAGAGAAGCATCTTTTCTCTTAGATGGGGGTTCTCTTATGGCATTCGAAGTTAAAAATATTGTAGTAAACTGCAATCTATGTATACATATCTCAGTAAACTCAGATGTCCGGGTTATAAATAAAGCCATGGCCATGCACAATAGCCTGTTTTTCTTTGGGTACTTCACACAGTGACCAAGATAGAAAGCAGTGATATGAGAGGTGACATTCTTGATATTATATAAGGTCAAGTGTTTTAAAATCTTTTCTAGATAAAGTATAGGATTAAGAATTCATTTTATCAGTAACCTAAAGAGGGATAGAAACAAAATAAAAGTAGAAAACTAACAAACACATAAACATTACAAAACTCATAAAAATAAGTGGACATTAAAACACACACACACACACACACACACACACACACACACACACACACACACACACACATAACACAGCAAAATGGTAGGAACCAAGAGGTAGAAGAACACAAAGTATTGGACCCTCATTCCAACCTGATTCTTGAGCAGCAAACATAGACTGAACCTGAAGGACTGGGGAACACAACATTTCAAAGGGTAAAAGAACTGAGTAGAGACTGTGGTTTTCCTACACTCTGGGAACATGGTCACTGGTTTTTCTGTATTGAAAATGTTTTAGTAGATACTCCACATTTTCCATAGACACTGTCTAACAAATCTTGAAACATACAGTAAGTTAAGTGCTATGAGCAGATATTTTAAGTGTCTGATACAACAGAAAGTAACATCCTTTCATGAAATTGATAGGAACCTATAGTTCCTAATCCAGGAATTCCAGGGAAAAAATGCAAGGTAGATAATGAACGAAGCAGAAAAATCTGACTTGTTGTGGTGTAAAATACAACAGAAACAAAGTAAACGAAATTATATGACAAATAGACCTCATTAGTTTATAAATGGCTAGGAGACTAATATGGTTAGGAAATAAATGCTAATGGTGAATAAAACAGGAACCTTGGAGTAAAAATGCAAAATAAACAAAACAGGCATTCAGGTAGAAAACTGTGTTATATGCTAAGAGACCAACTTTGATAGGTAAGAAGTTAGTTAAACAGAGAGGAAGCCTAATTACAAATTAAAGAAAGTTAAGGAGAAAGTTCAGGTTGAGTACTAAGATTTAAAAAAAAAAAAAAACCTATGTTTTAGCTTATCCTATGGCCTGATAAGTAACACATCCAATAGTATTAAATACAGAATTAAAAGTCTTAAAAAAGGAAAAGATGACAATTGGAATAAAACTATACTTTTAAAAGATGACCTGAAATTCTAAAAAATCATGTATAGCATCAACTGATAAATCCATATCCCTAAACTTAAATGACCAAAAAATTTGGATTAAGAATAGAGTAGCTACCTTTTTGTCCTCCAAAATGATCTTGGTTTTAAAGAGATTATTGACCTCCAAAGGAATTGAACCAACACCATTTGTTGAAAAATGCTATCTTTTTTTTCCCAGTGTGGATAGTTTAGCTCCTTTGTCCAAAGATCAATGACCATAGTGTGCATTCATTTCTGCCTTCATTTCCTATCCCAGCTGGTCTGTCTGTCTCTGTTACCAATACCATACAGTTTTTATGACTATTACCTGTAAATACCTAAAGTATTAAAAATGAAATGGAAAATTAAAAAACAACCTCGAGATCTACCTCACCAGTCAGAATGGTTAAGATAAAAAAACTCAGGTGACAACAGATGTAGTGAGAGGATGTGGAGAAAGAAACGCCTTCATTGTTGGTGGGATTGCGGCCTGGGTACAACCACTTGGGAAATCAGGCTCAGAGGTTCTCAGGATACTGACATTGCACTACCTGATGACCATAACACTCCTGGGCATATACCCAAAGATGCTCCAACATATATCAATAAGGAGACATGTACCTGACTATGTTCATAATAACCTACGGCGATAGCCAGAAGTTAAAAAGAACTCAGATGTCCTCAACAGAGAATGACGTTATGAAAATGGGTATTTATATAATGAAGTACTATCTTGAAGCTACAGCATGAAATCTATAGGCAAATAGATGGGAAAATAGAAAAGTCATCCGAGTGAGGGACTCTAACGACAAAAGATAACATATGCTATCTATTCAC
>NC_046157.1:32604085-32646585 GCF_011064425.1 Rattus rattus | reverse complement strand
AGAATGACAGATTCTAGGGTGCCAGAGATATCCTGCGATCCAAGTATTCCTTTACAGCAACCTTCTTGTCTTATAGCTTTCCTAACTTCAAATCTCGAAGTAGCTTATATTGCCTTGATTTATATACAGGTGAGCTGCTTACCTAAAACACTGGGCCTCTGGGGTGCCTTTATGTTTGCATAAAGTCTATTACTTAAATGATATAAGGGTGTCTCGAGGCAGAAAGGGAATTTCATTTCAACTAAAGGAATTTAAAGTGTATATATAAGAAAGGGAATGTTCAGTTTACTTCGAAATGGATCATTGGATTGTTGTTAAGTAAGAGTGAGAAGATATATTGAGATGAATGCAGTTTACACATACAAACACAATGGGTACGTACTATTGATTTCACTATCCTATGCGACATACATAGTAGCATAACCTTTGGCTCCCACATCTCAAGTCTTGTGCTTTGTAAGCATTTTGTAGGACTTCAGTATAGTTCCTTCCAAATGTAGTTTCCTTTGCTGTGCCCAGTGTGGTGATATGGGCTTGTTACAGACTTCTTTGTGCATATGCCCATTCATACTTGGGTATCTGGTTTCATCACTTCCTCTGGTAATGGAGTCCTCTAGGTATAGATACTGTCTGGTGTCTCCCCTAGACCTCAAAGCATCACTAGACAGTTCAAGCTTAGTCTTATAATATTTTTGGTGAACACAAATCAGTTTTTCTCTTTTTCCATTCTCTTTTTTTTTACATTTACAAAAAGATGATTTATTTTCATTGTGTATGAATGTTTTACCTGTATGTATTACATATGTTGTATGTATGTATGTATGTATGTATGTACATATGCATGTATGTATAGGCATCACAAACATGCCTGGTGCCTGTGCATATCAGAAGAGTGTATTGGATCCCCTGGAATTAGAGTTACATATCTCTGCAAGTGACCATGGGACAATGGAATCTGGTCCACAATAAGAACAGCAAGTTCTCCTAAACACCGAGCCACCTCTTCAGCCCTGAATCCAGGCTAATAATCAGCTAAGTAGCGTGCGAGCAGCTTCTAGCTATTCACCATCTTCATCAACATTCATTTGAGGGTTTATCTTATTAGTGTTCACTACCATGAACAACAATAAAATGTGTCCCCTTTGAAGAATTGAAGCCTGTCCCATCTGTAGACACAAATGGACACTTGTGTGTGACACTGCATAGTAAAAAAAAACAAAAAACAAAAAACAAAGCCTATTTAGGCTTAGTTATGACTTCTAGTTACAGATAACAGAGGATGGCTCTTTTGATGGTCAGCTATCCAAATTTGATGATTTGGTTCACACAGTTATTGAGGTGTCATTATTCAAGTTAGTATAGAAACTTGGATGATTGAAGTACCCATACTCACCCTTCTGTTTTTTTTTTTAATTTAAATAATCTAACCAGGCAGTGGGCTTCTGATTCAGTTAGTTAAACAAAATTTGTTAAGATGTGTCTTCAGTGAAAAGGGTGATCAGAGTGGGGCTCAGTTCTAGTGAGAGACAGATCAACAAAGCAGATAAGTCTACAGTTTTCTAGACACTGCCTTCCTTAGCTGTTTGTGAGTAATTAATATCTTGAGGGGAAAATACAATCGAACCACAGGCATGAATAACTGAATATTGTGCACCAACACAAGTTTAAAGAAAAAACATTTAAAACCCATGTTCATTTCTCTTCATGACAACCTCCTCTGATGTAGAAAGGGTTAGATATTTGTACTATCATTTTATAGATATAAACAAAGAGGCTGGGATGAATATGCTAGACTTACAAATCTGTCTTTGCAGTATATAAAATTTAGTGAAAATGTGTACTTCTGAATGTATTTACTTGTTAAAAATTTCAGGATACCTTACAAATCTGCATTTTAGATCTCAACTGCACAAGTCTTTGGAAAACTCTTATCTGTCTTTTCTTTCTTTTTTCTTTTTTATTATTTTTAAAAAATTTTTTAAATTTTTAAAATTTTTTATTATATTTTTATTTTATTTTTTTTATCTGTATTTTCTACTCCTGTTTATTGAACTTGGAAATGCTTTCAGGATTTTGTAGTTTAACTATGAGAAGGAAATGATTGACCCATTACTATGACCCAACAAGACATTAGAAATTGTTCCAGTTGCAACTCTATAGGAAGAACAACAATATCAACCAACCAGACTCCCCCAAAGCTCCCAGTGACTAAACCACCGACCAAAGAGTACTCATGGCGGAGTACCCATGGCTCCAGCTGGATAAGTAGCAGAGGGTGGCTTTATTAGGCATCACTGGGAGGGGAACTCCTTGGTCTTGTGGAAGCTTGACTATAGGGGAATGTTAGGGTGCCGAGGCAGGAGTGGGTGGGCAGGTGCACACTCATAGAGGCAGGGGGAGGAAGGGAGGAGACGGGGTTTGTGGAGGAGATACTGGGAAGGGGGATAACATTTGAAATGTCAATATATACAATAACCAATAGAAAATGAAAAAAAGAAGAAAAATTGCTCCAGATCTTTGTGACACCATTTGTGATACATTCTTATAAGCATCTCACTTTATTTTTCTAGGTTCTATGGAAACACAGCTAATAGAAAAATCACAGAGCCAGACAGGGGGAAAAAGTCCTAAAGTGCCACTGTGTCCTCGTCCCATCATCTTCTAGTTAGATAACACGAAGTAATAGTGTCTTCGTTACAGACTACAATTTCCACAATTGAGTGGGATCACAAACACCAATTAGTGCACACAGAGAAAGGATCAGGAAACAGAATCCCAAAGCCTACTGAAGCCCAATTACCAGTGGGGCTTCACTGCAGACTTCACTCTTCTTAGGAAGAAAATTCATTGTTTGAATTGGCATCTTCATGTTGAAGCCTTTTGATGGGAGAGTTGACTAATTCCTTATGTAATTGCATTTTTATTTACATTGATGAAGAAGTCATGCTTGCTTTTGCTCCTTAAACCAGCAAAAATCCAAATACGTGTAGGTTTTGTCGCATTAATCAAATTGGTGTGTGCTGAATATGATGTAAAATTAATAAAAATGAGTGATAACTGCATTCATGAGTCGTTTTAGCATCAGATGTACAGTCTGTGGTAGAAAATTAATCAAACAGATACTTCAAAACATTTGCAATATGATCTATTATAGAAGGAAGACCTTTCACACTGTGAGGCAGTAGTGGAAATTAAGCTGTATTTACTTTGTTAGTGGAAAATTATATTATATATTGAAAATGTAGCAGACTTATCTATTAGATAATGCCTTTTATTTCTGAGTATGGCAAGGGCACACAAATTCAGGGTGAAAGGAGTCAAATATGTATTATTTCATGTTGTAATTGCATGCATATTTAAAGCTGGCTCTTCTGCATTGTGGGTGTGAAAGCAAAGTAAAACCACCAGTCTGGGATGTAAATAGAGCCTCAGTTTAACTTGTGTAGAATCTAAGGTAACCAACTATAAAGTTTAAGAGTGTGTAGTGGTGGTTAGCTGCAAGCATCCTCATCTATATCACTAAGAATCTGGCAGAGCCTCAGACTGAGCATAGGGACCACAATGGAGGAGTTAGAGACAGGACTGAAGGAATTGAAGGGGTCTGCAACCCCATAGGGAGAACAACAATATTAACCAACCAGACTCCCAGACCTTCCAGGGACTAAACCACTAACCAAAGAGTACACATGGAGGGAACCATATCTTCAGCCACATATGTTGCAGAGGATGGCATTGTCTGGCATCAATAGGAGGAGAAGCCCTTGGTCCCAGTGTAAGGGAATGCTAGGGTATTGGGGTGGGAGTGAGTGGATGGGAGGGGGAACATCTTCATAGAAGCAAGAGAGGGGGGATGACAGAGGGGGAAACCAGGGAAAGGGATAACATTTGAAATGTAAATACATAAAGTATCCAATAAAAATGCTTATAATAAAAAATTAAATAAATAAAAAAGTGAAAGAATGTATAGTGGTATGTCAAGATTATCAGTTTTTGAGTGCTGTTCCAAGTAAAATATTTGTTTTATGTTTATTATAAATACTATTTTCATATTTATTCAAAGAACATGAGTTAAATGATAATTAGTAACACTACTCCAAAATATATTCTAATTTTCATTTTGGTTTTGTGACCAACTCTTGTTGTATAAGAAATAATAAATATGGGTTTAATAATTGGATTGGATTGCAACACCATAGGAAGAACAATAATGGCAACTATCTGGTCACACAGAGCTCCCAGGGACTTAACTACCAATCAAAGAGTATACATGGAGGGATCTATGGCTCCAGCTACATATATAAAAGAGGATTGCCTTAACTGGCATCAATGTGGGAGAAGGTCCTTGGTCCTGTGAAGGCTTGATTCTCCAGAGTAAGGGGATGCTAGAGTGGTGAGGGGGAGTGCGGTGGCTGGGTCAAGGATCATCCTTATAGAAGCAAAGGGGAAGGGGATGGGATGGGAGGTTTGCAGAGGGAAAACTTCAAGGGGAACAACAATGGAAATGTAAATAAATGAATTAACATATTTAAAAAAAAATTCAAAAAAATATTGGATTGGAAAATGACTGAATCTTGCTTTCTAGTGATAGGATTTGTCTTTCTTCAATGTATTTAAAACATTGTGCAGCAAACTATGAAATTTTTTCTTTCTGTTATGGTAGAAAAATGCAAGAATGCTGCTTAGAAGATTAAAGACGTAGCACATACTTCCATTATTTAGTACATATATTCTATAAGTAGTACATGTTTCTATCGAAGCATTGGGATTTGAGGAAGCCTATGTAAGATTCAACAATAGTGAAACAGGAACTCAGGAGCTAGACAGATTAAGAGAACCATGCCATTATGGTTCTATTTATGAACCAAGAGCTTGGATTACCCAAGATACAATCCACAGACCACATGAAGCTCAAGAAGGACACAAAAGTGCGGATGCTTCACTTCTTCTTAAAAGAGGGAGCAAAAATATTCACAGGAGGAAATACGGAGACAAAGTTTGGAGCAGAGACTGAAGGAAAGGCCATCCAGAGACTGTACCATATACATACAGACTGATCCAGCCCATATACATACAGCCATTTGATGTGGAGGTCCAATATCCACTTGGACTTGATCTTTGTACAAAGCAATAAGAATGGATTGATTTGACTTCTTCTACATGCTGATGTCCAATGGAACCAACATCATTTATTGAAAATGCTGTCTTTTTTCCATTGGATGGCTTTAGCTCCTTTTTCAACGATCAAGTAACTATAGCTGTGTGGGTTCATTTCTGAGTCTTCAATTCTATTCCATGATCTATCTGTCTGTCTCTGTACCAATACCATACAGTTTTTATTTTGATTGCTCTGTAATACAGCTTGTGGTTGTGGATTGTGATTCCCCCAGAAGTTCTTTTATTGTTGAGGAAAGTTTACACTATCCTTTTTCTTTTGTTATTCCAAATTAATTTGCAAATTGCTCTTTCTAACTCTGTGAAGAATTGACTTAGGATTTTGATGGGGATTTCAGTGAATCTGTAGATTACTTTCAGCAAGATGGCCACTTTTACTATATTAATCCTGCCAATTCAAGAGCATGGGAGATCGATCTATCTTCTGAGATCATCTTCAATTTCTTTCTTCAGAAACTTAAAGTTCTTCTTATACAGATATTTCGCTTGCTTAGTTTGAGTCACCCGAAGGGTTTTTACATTATTTGTGACTATTGTGAAGGATGCCATTTCCTTTATTTCTTTCTCAGCCTGTTTGTCCTTTGAGTAGAGGAAGGCTACTGTTTTGTTTGAGTTAAATTTATATCCAGCCACTTTGCTAAAGCTTTTTATCAGCTATAGGAGTTCGCTGGTGGAATTGTTGGGGTCACTTAAGTAAACTATCATATCATTTGCAAATAGTGATACTTTGACTTCTTCTTTTTAAATTTGTATCTCTTTGGCCTCTTTTTGTTGTACAAACGCTCTGACTAGGACTTCAAGTATTTTACAGAATAGGTAGGGAGAAAGTGGGCAGCCTTGTCTAGTCCCTGATTTTAGTGGGATTGCTTCAAGTTTCTCTTCATTTAGTTTAATGTTAGCTACTGGTTTGCCGTATATGGCTTTTTGCTATGTTTAGGTATGGGCCTTGAATTCCTGATCTTTCCAAGACTTTTATCATGAAGGGGTATTGAATTTTGTCAAATGCTTTTTCAGTATCTAATGAGATGATCATGTGGTTTCTTTTTTCTTTTTTGAGTTTGTTTATGTAGTGGATTACAACGATGAATTTCCATTTATTGAACCATTCCTGTATCCCTGGGATGAAGCCTACTTGATCATGATGGATGATCATTTTGATGTGTTTTTGGATTCAATTTTCAAGAATCTTATTGAGTATTTTGCATCAATATTCATAAGGGAAATTGGTCTGAAGTCCTCTTTCTTTGTTGGGTTTTTATGTGGTTTAGCTATAAATGTAATTGTGGCTTCACAGAAGGAATTTGGTAGTGCTCCCTCTCTTTCTATTTTGTGGAATAATTTAAGAGTATTAGGTCTTCCATGAGGGTCTGACTCAATTCAGCACTAAACCCATCTGGTCCTGAGCTTGTTTTGGTTGGGAGACTTTTCATGACTGCTTCTATTTTTTTTTTTAGGAGTTATAGAACTGTTTAGATGGTTTATCTGATCCCGATTTAACTTTGGTACCTGATATCTGTCTAGAAAATTGTCCATTTTCTAGTTTTGTTGAGTATAGTAGTAGGATCTGATAAGTGTTTTTGGATTTCCTCAGTTTCTGTTGTTATGTCTCCCTTTTCATTTCTGATTTTGTTAATTTGGATTCTCTCTCTGTGCCCACTGGTTAGTCTGGCTAAAGGTTATCTGTCTTGTTCATTTTCTCCAAGAGCCAACTCCTGGTTTTGTTAATTCTTTTTATAGCTCTTTTTGTTTCTACTTGGTTGATTTCAGCCCTGAGTTTGATTAGTTTCTGCCATCTAATCCCCTTGGGTGTATTTGCTTCTTTTTGTTCAAGAGCGTTCAGGTGTGCTGTCAAGCTACTAGTGTATGCTCCCTCCAGTTTCTTTTTGGAGGCACTCAGAACTATGAGTTTTCATCTTAGCATTGCTTTCATTGTGTCCCATAGGTTTGGGTATGTTGTATCTTCATTTTCTTAAATTCTAAAAAGTCTTTAATTTCTTTCTTTCTTGACATAGTCATTATTGAGTAGAGTGTTCTTCATCTTCCATATGTATGCGTGCTTTCTGTCGTGTTTGCTGTTATTGAAGACCAGCTTAGTCTGTGGTGATCTGATAGGATGCGTGGAATTATTTCTATCATCTTTTATCTATTGAGGCCTGTTTTGTGACTCATATATGGTCAATTTCAGAGACAGTACTGTTAGGTGTTGAGAAGATGGTATATTCTTTTGTTTCAAATTGAAATGTTCTATAGATACCTGTTAAATCCATTTGGTTCATAAATTCTGTTAGTGTTCATAAACTCTGTGTCTGTTTAGTTTCTCTTTCCATGATGTCTGTATTGTAGAGAGTAGGGTGTTGAAATCTCCCACTGTTTTTGTGTGAGGTGCAATGTGTGCTTTGTGCTTTAGTAAGGTTTCCTTTATGAACATTGGTGCACTTGCATTTGAAGCATAGATATTCAGGATTCAGAGTTCATCTTGGTCGATTTTTCCATTGACAAGTGTGAAGTGTCCTGCTTCACTTATTATTTGATAACTTTTGGATGAAAGTCGACTTTCATTGTTATTGGAATGGCTACTTCAGTTTGTTTCTTAGGAACATTTGTTTAGAAACTTTTTTTCTAGCCTTTTACTGTGAGGAAGTGTTTTTCTTTGCAGTTAAACTGCATTTCCTGTATGCAGCAAAATGTTGGGTCCTCTTTACATATCCAGTCTGTTAGTTTATGTCTTTTTACTGGGGAACTGAGTCCATAGATGTTGAGAGATATTAGGGTCCAGTGATTGTTGTTTTTGATTATTTTTGTTGTTAGAAGTGGAATTAGGTTTATATGGCTATCTTATTTTGGGTTAATTGCAAGAAGTTTACTTTTGTTGCTTTTTCTAGAGTGTAGTTTCCCTCTTTGTGTTAGGGTTTTCCATCTATTATCCTTTGTCAGGCTGGGTTTGTGGAAAGATATTATGTAAATTTGGTTTTGTCATGGAGTATCTTGGTTTCTCCATCTATGGTAATTGAGAGTTTTGCTGAATATAGTAGCCTGGACTGGCATTTGTGTTCTTTTAGGGTCTGTATGACATCTGTCCAGGATCTCCTAGCTTTCATAGTCTCTGTTGAGAAGTCTGGTGTAATTCTGATAGGTCTGCCTTTATATGTTACTTTACCTTTTCCCCTTACTGCTTTTAATATTCTTTCTTTGTTTGGTGTGTTTGGTGTTTTGACTATTATGTGATGGGAGGAGTTTCTTTTCTGGTTCAATCTCTTCAGAGTTCTGTAGGCTTCTTGTATGTTTATGGGCATCTCTTTCTTTAGGTTAGGGAAGTTTCTTCCATAATTTTTTTGAAGATATTTACTGGCCCTTTGAGTTGGGAATCTTCACTCTCTTCTATACCTATTATCCTTAGGTTTGATCTTCTCATTGTGTCCTGGATTTCCTGGATGTTTTGCATTAGGATATTTTTGTCCTTTGTATTTTCTTGGACTGTTGTGCCAATGTTTTCTATGGTATCTTCTGCCCTTTAGATTCTCTCTTCTATTTCTTCTATTCTGTTGGTGATTCTTGCATCTATGCCTCATGATCTCTTTCCTAGGTTTCCTATCTCCAGGGTTGTCTCCCTTTGTGATTTCTTTATTGTTTCTATTTCTGTTTTTAGATCCTGTATTCTTACACTTGATCTTAGCCAAAAGGTCAAGAAGTGATGTCCTGTATTTCTTTACGAGAGTTTATTCATGTCTTTATTAATGTTTTCTAACATCATCATGAGTTTTGATTTTAAATCAGAATCCTGCATCTCCAATGTGTTGTGGTATCCTGGACTTGGTGTGGTGGGAGAACTGGGTTCTGAAGATGGCAAGTGGCCTTGGTTTCTGTTGGATATGTTCTTGCACTTGCCTCTCACCATCTGGTTATCTCTGGTGTTAGCTGGTCTTGCGGTCTTGGACAGTGGCTTGACCCTCCTTGACTCTCAGTTGTGAGCACTCTGAGAGATCAGCTCTCTCCCAGTGGAATCTGAGCATAGAAGACTTTGGCCCAGGGTCAGTTCAGGTGCATATGGAAACCAGAAACCAGATGGATGCTGTCCCAGACTGTTCCTAGGTTCCTGAATCCTGAGGGCTCTAGGCGGGTCCCTCGGAACAGAAGTGGTGGTCTCACCCTTGCTCTCAGGTATGTCAGCACTCCTGGGAGTCCAGCTTTCTCCCAATGGTATAAGGGCACTGAGGTGTGTGGCACAGTTTCAGCTCTGGACACAGACAGAAACCCTAAAGTTGTAATTCTTAAAACCCCATAGCATCTCCATATGGAGAACTGTTAAATAACCTAGAAGGATTTCACTGATTGGACTTTTGAGACCCTGACTTATTTTCATTTTATAAATAAAAAATAATTGATAAACTGTTTACTTGAGAACTTCATACATGAGTATATTATATTTATATTTCCACCCTTGTCTCTTCCCCCCTTTCGTATTATTATATTAACTAATTAGTTAGTCAATTAATTTAGTGGGGTGTATGTGTGGCAGTAATGGTGCTGTCACTTTTCTTCTTTCACTTGAAGGGTCCTTGAGATCACAAGAATATCTGCAGGCTTGGTGGCAAGCACCTTTACATACTAAGCCATCTTGCCAGCCTCTCTTTTCACAAAAGTTCTCATCTTTAAAACTTATAAATAGGTTTCATTCAGTAATATCTATCTATCTATCTATCTATCTATCTATCTATCTATCTATCTATCTATCTATCTATCTATCTATAAATATATGCATGCCACAGCAATTAAGTGAAAAAATGGAGGCCATAAATTTGAAGGAGAGCAAATAAGGGTAAGAATAGGGGAGAGTAAATGGGAAGAAAGAAAGGAAAGGGAAAAGTATTGTAATTATTTAAGGAATAAGAAAAAAGTCAGATAATTAGAGAAATAGAATAAAAGCTAAAAATTAACATTCAGAAGATAAGCTTGCTTCTGTAATATATGAGTAAGAACTTAGAAGTCTTATGTATAATTTACTTGTTTATCTAGACATACATAAATAATATATGAATAGTTTGCTAATTTAGAATCACTCCTGAATTCAACTCTGACATTTTAAAAAGATTTAGTTCAAGCTATTCATGTGCGCCTTTGCCATCAATGTCCATATAATCAACAGGAGGTTTCCCAGGGAGTAGCCATTCAGTGTTAGTATGAATTATGACTCCACTTCTCACCACAGATCCTCGTCTTTCTCAGCTCATAGATTTGCAAACATTCACTACACATTAGCAGGATCAACAAGACAGGGTCTCCTAATTTGCATTCACATAAAAGCTGCAGACAAATTGGGAAGGGTTGCATAGCTGAAACAGCCATTAATAATATGCGGAGGCAGCATATTCGAGCTCACTGAATGTAAGCACTCTAAGATTACACAGCTCAATATAATTCGCTGCTTCCATGATATATATTCTATTTTCCTAATGCTTAAGGTGTAATCTCTTTTATAGATGCTCCGGATTACCTTTTGAGAACTTTTGTAAGAGATCCAGATCACAGTCTGAGTTATTTAGAAAACATGTGTGTAATGAATGTATAAGTAGGAACCCATGGCTTAATATTTCATCTGCTTCATCCAGTACAAAATCTTGATTTATTTGGGGAACAGTATCTCCAGTTAAGTATATTAAACACCTCCCCAGGATGATATGGGGAGCTTCTATTTGCAGTTTCTGCACCTCAGTATGTATGCTGATGCCCCTAATATAGGCATGATGAGAGGCACCCATGTAGTCTCCTAATGCTGTAACCACTTTTTGTATCGCTAAACCAATTCAGGAGTGGGTGCCAGGATCAAAGTATGAGTGGCCTTTAGATCTAATTCAATGTTCTGCAGAATTGATAAGGCAAATATAGCTGTTTTCCCAGTCCCAGACTATGCTTAAGCAATCACATTATACAAGGAAGAATATCTCTCTGCTGGATGGCAGAGGGCTTCTCAAAACCATGGGCATAATACCATGGAGGAGAGATTCTGCTAGATTCATGTCATTGAAGCTATCTACAATCCCATTTCAGTTACTCTTAGTGATGCCTTCCGGCACCATCCCATCATAGCCTTTGCCTCTGGATCAAGAATCTTGACTCACAGACATGATCCTTAGAATCCAGAGATAAGTATTCTAATAATACATATGTTAATGTTAATTAACATAAGATGTTAATGTTATATTGTTGAAAAATTCATACTAGGTTACAAGTCCCCACTCACATAACATTAGATTATTGATGTCTTATTATTCTATTGTTTATTTTTAAACATGCAGATTACCACTTGTAATAATGCCTTTAAAATTTTTTGTTTTATCTTCATATACATATATTTATTATTTCAAACCAGACTTTAGTTTAAAAGCAAATTTAGAATTATTTACATATTAAGAGTATAGTATTCAGTTCTCATGACCTCCTTGCGTGGTTCCTTCTATCTTGTAGTGATGAGGCAATTGTAATTAGTGAACCAGTACTGATGAATTATTACTTAAATTCTGCAGCTTATCCAGCTTGCCTTGGTTTCACCTGTTGCAGTTTTTCTACTCTACAATCCTGCTGAGAATGTGAGATTGCACTCAGATAGCATGCTACCTGAGGCGGCTCTTATTAGCTAGGAAATCATGTTAGACTTTGTTTCTGATGTCCTTGATAGTTTAAGGAAAACCAATCAAAGCTTTTTAAATATTAAATAAAACTACTTAATTGCAATGAACATGGAAATAGAAACATTGCATAACTAGGTAACAGTGGTCATTCAAATAAACAGTTGGTTCCAAACTCTGCATATTTCAGTGAACTTCTATATAGTTATAAAGGCCATTCTGAAGCCATGGAGCCTCACTTCTTAGTATTTTAATTCTCCCTCTCTCTCTTGAAATAGATTCTTCTCTTATATAATACATTCTGACTAGTTTTTCCTCTCTCCATTCCTCCCAGCTGCCTCCTTACCTCCCCTCACCCCCAGATCCACTCCCACTCCATTTCTTTTCAGAAAAGAGCAGGCTTCCAAGAGACAACAACCAAACATGACCAAAGAAGATACTATAAAACAAGACAAAAGCACCTCCTATCAAGACTGGACAAGGGAATCCAACAGGAGGAAAAGAGTCCAAAGAACAGGCAAAAGAAAAGAATACTGTATGCTTCCAATGTCATGATCCCCACCAAAACACCAAGCTAACAACCATAACATATATGTAGACGACCTGGTGGAGACCCATGCAGACTTCATGCTTGCTCCTTCAGGAGCATATGAGTCCCACTTAATTAATTTAATGGGTCATGGCCATGTTTTTCTGGTGTCCTCCATTCCCTCTGATTCCTACAATCTTTCTGTCCCCTCTTCTGTTAAGTATCTTTAGAGCTTGCAGGGGAGAACCCAATGGAGATCTCCAATTTAGACTCACTTTCCCCATAATGACTGGCTGTGTGTCTTTACATCTACTCCTGTCTGCTGTTCGATGAAGCCTTTCTGATGACATCTGGAGAGAGCACTGATCTATAAGTATAGCCAAGTATTAGTAGGAATCATTTCACTAATTTGTTGTTGTTATTGTTCTACCTTAGGTCTCTGGGCTGGGCTATCCTGTCTCTTGTCTTTGTCCATCCAGGTGGTGTAGAGTATGGGCTCCCTCTCCTTATTAATTGCTAATCTTAGTGCCTTTACTAATGGTGTTCTTTTCAGAAAGTCTTTTATTGTGCAAATGACTTCAAGTCTACTCTCTACTTTTTCTATCAGTTTCAGTATCTGGTTTTATGTTGAGGTCTTTGACCCATTTATAATTGAGTTTTGTGCAGAGTGATAGATATGGATGTACTTACCTTCTTCCACATGAATCCATGCATCTTTTTTTTTTTTTTTTTAAATTTTTTTTTTTTTTTTTTTTTTATTATTATTAACTTGAGTATTTCTTATGTACATTTCGAGTGTTATTCCCTTTCCCGGTTTCCAGGCAAACATCCCCTTCCCTCCCCCCCTTCCTTATGGGTGTTCCCCTCCCCACCCTCCCCCCATTGCCGCCCTCCCCCCGACAGTCTAGTTCACTGGGGGTTCAGTCTTAGCAGGACCCAGGGCTTCCCCTTCCACTGGTGCTCTTACTAGGATATTCATTGCTACCTATGAGGTCAGAGTCCAGGGTCAGTCCATGTATAGTCTTTAGGTAGTGGCTTAGTCCCTGGAAGCTCTGGTTGCTTGGCATTGTTGTACATATGGGGTCTCAAGCCCCTTCAAGCTCTTCCAGTTCTTTCTCTGATTCCTTCAACGGGGGTCCCGTTCTCAGTTCAGTGGTTTGCTGCTGGCATTCGCCTCTGTATTTGCTGTATTCTGGCTGTGTCTCTCAGGATCGATCACATCCGGCTCCTGTCGGTCTGCACTTCTTTGCTTCATCCATCTTGTCTAATTGGGTGGCTCTATATGTATGGGCCACATGTGGGGCAGGCTCTGAATGGGTGTTCCTTCAGTCTCTGTTTTAATCTTTTGCCTCTCTCTTCCTGCCAAGGGTATTCTTGTTCCCTTTTAAAGAAGGAGTGAAGCCTTCACATTTTGATCATCCGTCTTGAGTTTCATTTGTTCTAGGCAACTAGGGTAATTCAAGCATTTGGGCTAATAGCCACTTATCAGTGAGTGCATACCATGTATGTCTTTCTGTGATTGGGTTAGCTCACTCAGGATGATATTTTCCAGGTCCAACCATTTGCCTACGAATTTCATAAAGTCGTTGTTTTTGATAGCTGAGTAATATTCTATTGTGTAGATGTACCACATTTTCTGTATCCATTCCTCTGTTGAAGGGCATCTGGGTTCTTTCCAGCTTCTGGCTATTATAAATAAGGCTACGATGAACATAGTGGAGCACGTGTCTTTTTTATATGTTGGTGCATCTTTTGGGTATATGCCCAAGAGAGGTATAGCTGGATCCTCAGGCAGTTGAATGTCCAATTTTCTGAGAAACCTCCAGACTGATTTCCAGAATGATTGTACCAGTCTGCAACCCCACCAACAATGGAGGAGTGTTCCTCTTTCTCCACATCCTCGCCAGCATTTGCTGTCACCTGAGTTTTTGATCTTAGCCATTCTCACTGGTGTGAGGTGAAATCTCAGGGTTGTTTTGATTTGCATTTCCCTGATGACTAAAGATGTTGAACATTTCTTTAGGTGTTTCTCAGCCATTCGGCATTCCTCAGCTGTGAATTCTTTGTTTAGCTCTGAACCCCATTTTTTAATAGGGTTATTTGTCTCCCTGCGCTCTAACTTTTTGAGTTCTTTGTATATTTTGGATATAAGGCCTCTATCTGTTGTAGGATTGGTAAAGATCTTTTCCCAATCTGTTGGTTGCCGTTTTGTCCTGACCACAGTGTCCTTTGCCTTACAGAAGCTTTGTAGTTTTATGAGATCCCATTTGTCGATTCTTGATCTTAGAGCATAAGCCATTGGTGTTTTGTTCAGGAAATTTTTTCCAGTGCCCATGTGTTCCAGATGCTTCCCTAGTTTTTCTTCTATTAGTTTGAGTGTGTCTGGTTTGATGGAGGTCCTTGATCCACTTGGACTTAAGCTTTTGTACAGGGTGATAAGCATGGATCGATCTGCATTCTTCTACATGTTGACCTCCAGTTGAACCAGCACCATTTTGCTGAAAATGCTATCTTTTTCCATTGGATGGTTTGGGCTCCTTTGTCAAAAAAATCAAGTGACCATAGGTGTGTGGGTTCATTTCTGGGTCTTCAATTCTATTCCATTGGTCTATCTGTCTGTCTCTGTACCAATACCATACAGTTTTTATCACTATTGCTCTGTAATACTGCTTGAGTTCAGGGATAGCGATTCCCCTGAAGTCCTTTTTTATTGTTGAGGATAGTTTTAGCTATCCTGGGTTTTTTGTTATTCAGATGAATTTGCAAATTGTTCTGTCTAACTCTTTGAAGAATTGGATTGGTATTTTGATGGGGATTGCATTGAATCTGTAGATCGCTTTTTGGCAGAATGGCCATTTTACTATATTAATCCTGCCAATCCATGAGCATGGGAGATCTTTCCATCTTCTGAGGTCTTCTTCAATTTCTTTCTTCAGAGTCTTGAAGTTCTTGTTGTACAAATCTTTTACTTGCTTGGTTAAAGTCACACCGAGGTACTTTATATTATTTGGGTCTATTATGAAGGTGTGTCGTTCCCTAATTTCTTTCTCGGCTTGTTTCTTCTTTTGTGTAGAGGAAGGCTACTGATTTATTTGAGTTAATTTTATACCCAGCCACTTTGCTGAAGTTGTTTATCAGCTTTAGTAGTTCTCTGGTGGAACTTTTGGGATCCTTAAATATACTATCATATCATCTGCAAATAGTGATATTTTGACTTCTTCTTTTCGATCTGTATCCCTTGACCTCCTTTTTGTTGTCTGATTGCTCTGGCTAGAACTTCAAGAACTATATTGAATAAGTAGGGAGAGTGGGGCAGCCTTGTCTAGTCCCTGATTTTAGTGGGATTGCTTCAAGTTTCTCTCCATTTAGTTTAATGTTAGCCACTGGTTTGCTGTATATGGCTTTACTATGTTTAGGTATGGGCCTTGTATTCCTATTCTTTCCAGGACTTTTATCATGAAGGGGTGTTGAATTTTGTCAAATGCTTTCTCAGCATCTAATGAAATGATCATGTGGTTTTGTTCTTTCAGTTTGTTTATATAATGGATCACGTTGATGGTTTTCCGTATATTAAACCATCCCTGCATGCCTGGGATGAAGCCTACTTGGTCATAATGGATGATTGTTTTGATATGTTCTTAGGTTCAGTTTGCAAGAATTTTATTGAGTATTTTGCGTCGACATTCATAAGGGAAATTGGTCTGAAGTTCTCTTTCTTTGTTGGGTCTTTGTGTGGTTTAGGTATAAGAGTAATTGTGGCTTCATAGAAGGAGTTCGGTAGTGCTCCATCTGTTTCAATTTTGTGGAATAGTTTGGATAATATTGGTATGAGGTCTTCTATGAAGGTCTGATAGAATTCTGCACTAAACCTGTCTGGACCTGGGCTCTTTTTGGTTGGGAGACCTTTAATGACTGCTTCTATTTCCTTAGGAGTTATGGGGTTGTTTAACTGGTTTATCTGTTCCTGATTTAACTTCGGTACCTGGTATCTGTCTAGGAAATTGTCCATTTCCTGCAGATTTTCAAGTTTTGTTGAGTATAGGCTTTTATAGTAAGACCTGATGATTTTTTGAATTTCCTCTGAATCTGTAGTTATGTCTCCCTTTTCATTTCTGATTTTGTTAATTTGGACATGCTCTCTGTGTCCTCTCGTTAGTCTGGCTAAGGGTTTATCTATATTGTTGATTTTCTCAAAGAACCAACTTTTGATTCTGTTGATTCTTTCTATGGTCCTTTTTGTTTCTACTTGGTTGATTTCAGCTCTGAGTTTGATTATTTCCTGCCTTCTACTCCTCCTGGGTGTATTTGCTTCTTTTTGTTCTAGAGCTTTTAGGTGTGCTGTCAAGCTGCTGACATATGCTCTTTCCTGTTTCTTTCTGCAGGCACTCAGCGCTATGAGTTTTCCTCTTAGCACAGCTTTCATCGTGTCCCATAAGTTTGGGTATGTTGTACCTTCATTTTCATTAAATTCTAAAAAGTTTTTAATTTCTTTCTTTATTTCTTCCTTGACCAGGTTATCATTGAGTAGAGCATTGTTCAATTTCCACATATATGTGGGCATTCTTCCCTTATTGTTATTGAAGACCAGCTTTAGGTCGTGGTGGTCCGATAGCACGCATGGGATTATTTCTATCTTTCTGTACCTGTTGAGGCCCGTTTTTTGACCAATTATATGGTCAATTTTGGAGAAAGTACCATGAGGAGCTGAGAAGAAGGTATATCCTTTTGCATTAGGGTAGAACGTTCTATAAATATCCGTTAAGTCCATTTGGCTCATGACTTCTCTTAGTCTGTCTACGTCTCTGTTTAATTTCTGTTTCCGATCTGTCCATTGATGAGAGTGGGGTGTTGAAATCTCCTACTATTATTTGTGTGAGGTGCAATATGTGTTTTGAGCTTTAGTAAGGTTTCTTTTACGTATGTAGGTGCCCTTGTATTTGGGGCATAGATATTTAGGATTGAGAGTTCATCTTGGTGGATTTTTCCTTTGATAAATATAAAGTGTCCTTCCTTATCTTTTTTGATGACTTTTAGTTGAAAATTGACTTTATTTGATATTAGAATGGCTACTCCAGCTTGCTTCTTCTGACCATTTGCCTGGAAAGTTGTTTTCCAGCCTTTCACTCTGAGGTAGTGTCTGTCTTTGTCTCTGAGGTGTATTTCCTGTAGGCAGCAGAATGCAGGGTCCTCGTTGCGTATCCAGTTTGTTAATCTATGTCTTTTTATTGGGGAGTTGAGGCCATTGATGTTGAGAGATATTAAGGAATAGTGATTATTGCTTCCTGTTATATTCATACTTGGATGTGTTATGTTTGTGTGCTTTTCTTCTCTTTGTTTTGTTGCCAAGACGATTAGTTTCTTGCCTCTTCTTGGGTATAGCTTGCCTCCTTATGTTGGGCTTTACCATTTATTATCCTTTGTAGTGCTGGATTTGTAGAAAGATATTGTGTATATATCTTGGTTTCTCCATCTATGTTAATTGGAGAGTTTTGCAGGATACAGTAGCCTGGGCTGGCATTTGTGTTCTCTTAGGGTCTGCATGACATCAGTCCAGGATCTTCTGGCCTTCATAGTTTCTGGCGAAAAGTCTGGTGTGATTCTAATAGGTCTGCCTTTATATGTTACTTGACCTTTTTCCCTTACTGCTTTTAATATTCTTTCTTTATTTTGTGCGTTTGGTGTTTTGACTATTATGTGACGGGAGGTGTTTCTTTTCTGGTCCAATCTATTTGGAGTTCTGTAGGCTTCTTGTATGCATATGGGTATCTCTTTTTTTAGGTTAGGGAAGTTTTCTTCTATGATTTTGTTGAAGATATGTACTGGTCCTTTGAGCTGGGAGTCTTCACTCTCTTCTATACCTATTATCCTTAGGTTTGATCTTCTCATTGAGTCCTGGATTTCCTGTATGTTTTGGACCAGTAGCTTTTTCCGCTTTACATTATCTTTGACAGTTGAGTCAATGATTTCTATGGAATCTTCTGCTCCTGAGATTCTCTCTTCCATCTCTTGTATTCTGTTGGTAAAAGCTTGTATCTACAGCTCCTTGTCTCTTCTTTTGGTTTTCTATATCCAGGGTTGTTTCCCTGTGTTCTTTCTTGATTGCTTCTATTTCCATTTTTAATTCCTTCCACTGTTTGATTGTGTTTTCCTGGAATTCTTTCAGGGATTTTTGTGTCTCCTCTCTATGGGCTTCTACTTGTTTATTTATGTTTTCCTGGAATTCTTTCAGGCATTTTTGCGATTCCTCTCTGTAGGCTTCTACTTGTTCTCTAAGGTAGTTCATCATGTCTTTCTTGAAGTTCTCCAGCATCATGGTCAAATATGATTTTGAATCTAGATCTTGCTTTTCTGGTGTGTTTGGATATTCCATGTTTGTTTTGATGGGAGAATTGGGCTCCGATGGTGCCATGTAGTCTTGGTTTCTGTTGCTTGGGTTCCTGCGCTTGCCTCTCACCATCAAATTATCTCTAGTGTTACTTTGTTCTGCTATTTCTGACAGTGGCTAAACTGTCCTATAGGCCTGTGTGTCAGGAGTGCTGTAGACCTGTTTTCCTTTCTTTCAGTCAGTTATGGGGACAGAGTGTTCTGCTTTTGGGCCTGTAGTTTTTCCTTTCTACAGGTTTTCAGCTGTTCATGTGGACCTGTGCCTTGAGTTCACCAGGCAGGTCACTTGCAGCAGATAAGTTAGTCTTACCTGTGGTCCCGAGGCTCAAGTTCGCTCGCGGGGTTCTGCCCACGTGCTCTCCGCGGTGGCAGCAACCAGGAAGATCTGCACCGCCTCTTCCGGGGGCCTCGTGCACCAGGGTTCCAGATGGCCTCGGTGTTTTCCTCTGGAATCAGTAATGTGTGCAGAGAGCAGTCTCTTCTGGTTTCGCAGGCGTGTCTGCCTCTCTGAAGGTTTAGCTCTCCTCCCACGGGATTTGGGTGCAGAGAACTGTTTATCCGGTCTGTTTCCTTCAGGTTCGGCGGTGTCTCAGGCAGGGCTCCTGCTGCTCCTGGGCCCTCCCCCACAGGAACCCAGAGGCCTTGTACAGTTTCCTCTTGGGTCAGGGATGTGGGCAGGGGTGGGCAGTGTTGGTGGTCTCTTCCGCTCTGCAGCCTCAGGAGTGCCCACCTGACCAGGCGGTAAGGTATCTCTCCCACGGGTTCTGGGAGCAGAGAGCTGCTGCGGGCCGGGATCCGCGGGTGTGGGACTTCCGGTAAACACAGGACGTGCCTGGTCCTAGAGGGATTCTGCCTCTGTTGTCCCGATTTCACCAGGCAAGTCACTTGCAGCAGATAAGTTAGTCTTACCTGTGGTCCCAAGGCTCAAGTTCGCTCGCGGGGTTCTGCCCACGGGCTCCGAATCCATGCATCTTAACTGTTTGTTGAAGGTGCTGTCTTTTTCCTTTGCATATTTCTGGCTTCTTTATGAAAAATCAAGTGTCTATGTGTATATAGGTTTATATCTGGGTTTTTTCCCAGATATAATTCCTTTGATCAACCTGTCTCTTTTTTTAAAATTTTTTTTTAAGATTTATTCATTTATTATATATAAGTACACTGTAGTCGTCTTCAGATACACCAGAAGAGGGCATCAGATCTCTTTACAGATGGTTGTGAGCCACCATGTGGTTGCTGGGAATTGAACTCTGGACCTCTGGAAGAGTAGTCGGGTGCTCTTAACCACTGAGCCATCTCTCCAGCCCCAACCTGTCTCTTTTTATAGCTAAGTTATGCTGTTTTTATTACCATAGCTTTGTAGTATAGCTTGAGGTCAGCAATAGTGAAGGTTCCTGCTATAAGGTTTTGTGTGCATGTGTGTGTTTCTATATGAAGCTGAAAATTATAATTTCATGATCCATGAAGAGTTGTGTTTGAATTTTAGTGGGGATTGTATTGAACCTATATAATGCTTTTGATAGGATGGCCATTTTTATTATATTAGTCCTACTGATCTATGGCATAGGAGATCTTTCCATCTTTTGATAGCTTTTAACATTTCTTTCTTCAATGACTTGAAGTTTTCAGTGTACATGTCTTTCACTTGTTTAGTTAAAGTTACCTCAAGATATTTTATTTTTCTTGAGGCTATAATGAAAGGCATCGATTCCCTGATTTCTCAGTCTGTTGTTTGTATATAGGAGGGCTATTGATTTCTGTGAGTTATTTTGTATCCAACTACTTTGCTGAAAGTATTTATCAGAAGTTTCTTAGTAGGTTTTATCAGGTCACATATGTAAACTATCATAACATCTCCAAATAATGTTATTTTGATTTCTTTCTTTTCAATTTCTATTTTCTTGATTACCTTCATTTGTCCTATTGCTTCAGCTAGAACTTCAAGTACTATATTGAGCAGATATTGTCATAGTTAGGGTTTTATTGCTGCAAAGAGACACAGTGACCAAGGAAACCCATATAAAGGAAACATTTAATTGGGACTGGCTTATAGGTTCAGTCTAGTTATTACCAAGGCAGGAACCATGGTAGTGTGCAGGCAGGCATGGCATCAAAGAAGGAGCTGAGAGTTCTACATCTTGGTATGAAGGGAAACAGAAGAAGACTGTCTTCTAGGCAGTTAGGAGGAGGGCTTTAAAACCAACCAAAAAATGACAAACTTCCTCCAACAAGGCCACACCTCCTAATACTGCCACTCCCTAGGCCAAACATATTTAAGCACATGAGTCTATGAGACCCAAATCAAGTCAAACCACTACATATATGAAGAGAGTAGACAACCTTGTCTTGTTCTTGATTTTAGTGGAATGGCTTTAAGTTTGTCTCCATTCAAGTTGATATTGGCTATAGGCTTGCTGTAAACTGTCTTTACTGTATTGTGGTATATCCCTGTATCACTATTCTTTCCAGGACTTTTATCATGAAAGGGTGGTTTATCACAAAAGGGTATCATCAAAGGCCCTTTGTTATATGCAATGAGATGATTATATGTATTTTTCCTTTATTTTACTTATAGGATGGATTACATTTATTGATTTTTTCATCAGTAACTATCTCTACAATGAAGCCTACTTAATCATATTGGATGATCATTTTGATGTATTCTTGGATTCAGTTTGCCAGCATTTTATTGAATATTTTTGCAACTAAGTTCATGAAGGACTTTACTATCTAATACTATTTGTGTTGAGTCTTTTTATATAGTTTGGGTCATTATTAATTACATTTTTTAGCATATTTATCTACCACAAAAGAAAAAATCATGACAGCATTTAAATTTGGATAAAAGAGCATTTTAACCTCTTCCATGTCTCATGTCTATTTTAGGCCAACAATCTACCCTTCCTCATCACCTAATATCCTCTTTCTCAGTTTCCTTTCTGCTTACCCCTGTTAACATGTATACATGACAGGGTAAGATCTACATATCAGGGACACCATATGTCTTTTTACTTTTTGACTTTGGTTCTTCTTTAATATTCTTTCCACATTTTCCTTATTCATTCTCTTGTTGAAGGACTTCTAGGCTGGTGCCATTTCCCTGTTATAGGAAACAGAGCAGCAATAGGCATGGTTATGTAAATATTTCCATGGTAGGACATAGTGGTCTCTGGGTATGCACCCAGGAATGATATGGATGGCTTACGTGGTCATCCTGATTTTTATTTTTTTGAGGACCACAACTAATTTCCATATAGCTGGATCAATTTGCACTCACATCAGTAGTAAATCAAGGTTCCTCCTTCCTTCCATCTCTCCACCATTTGTTGTGGTAATAGCCCTTCCGACTATAATAAGTTGCTATCTCAAGGTAGTTTTCATTTGCATTTTTTCTGATGACTATGTATGCTGATATTGAATACTGTAAAACACTGCTGTTGATATTGTTGTTATTATTATTTCTTACTGTTCTTATTGCTATTATTATTTTACTTTGAAGTTCTTCAATTAAGCACACATGCTATTTAAAGAAACAAAAGTTCTTCAACTCTCTACTTGATGATCACTGGTTCAGGTAAAAAATAAGAAAGAACTTAAAAACTTTCTAGAATTCACTTGATCTTAGTCAAAAGGCCAGGAAGTGATTAAAAACCTTTCTAGAATTCAATGAAAATAAACTTATGGGACACAATGAAAGCAGAGAATTCTCATATGAGCAATTTAAAAGTATTCATGAAAACTCTAGATTAAAAAAAAACAAACATACTCAAGAGGAGTAGATGGCAGGAAATCAAACAAAGGGCTAAAATCAATAAATTAGAAGCAAAGAGAAAAATACAAAGAATCAATGAAAGCAAGAACTGCTTCTTTGGGAAAATCAACAAAATAGGTGAACCCTTAGCCAAACTAACTAAAAGACAGAGAGACATTATTAAAATTAACAAAATCAGAAATAAAAATGGAGACATAACAACAGATACCAAGAAAAACCAATGAATCATCAGGTCTTATTTCAAAAACCTGTACACCCTAAAATTGGAAAATCTAAACAAAAATGGAGATTTTTCTAAACAGATACCATTTACCAAAGTTACATCAAGATCAGGTAAACTAAGTAGTCCTATAACCCTTAAGGAAATAGAAGCAATCATCAAAAGTCTTCCAACCAAAAACACCAGACGGTTTTAGCACAGAATTCTACCAGATTTTCAAAGAAGAACTAATACCAATACTTCTTAAACTATTCCACAAAATGGAAACAGAAGGAATATTGCCAAACCAAAATATGAGGTCCTGATTGCTAAACCACACAAAGAATCGAAAAACAAACAAAATTTCAGACCTGTTTCCCGTATTCAACAAATGCTCACAAAAAAAAAAAAAAATCAAAGAACACACCAAAAACACAATCCACCATGATCAAATAGGCTTCATCCCAGGGATGCAGGGGTGACTCAATATATGAAAACCAATCAATGTAATTCACCATATTAGCAAACTGAAAGAAAAGAAAAAAAACTCATGATCATCTCATTAGACACAGAAAAAGCCTTTGACAAATTTTAACGCATCTTTTTCTTAAAAGTCTTGGAGAGACCAGGAAATATAAGGTGCATACACAAACATAATAAAAGCAATATAAAACAGCCACTAGCCAACATCAAATTAAATGAAAATAAGCTTAAAGAAATTCCACTAAAGTCAGGGACGAGGCAAGGCTGTCCACTTTCTCTGTATGTATTCCACATAATACTTGAAATTCCATTGAAAGCATGAAGATAAGTAAAGGAGATCAAGGGAATGCAAGTTGAAAAGGAAAAAGTCAAAGTATCACTAAATAAAGATAGTATGATAGTATATATAAGTGACCCTAAAAATTCTACCAGGGAACTCCTACAACTGATAAACACCTTCAGCAAAGTGGCTGGATACAAAATTAACTAAAAATAAAATCAGTAGCCGTCTTTTATACAAACAACAAATAGACTGAGAAAGAAATTAGGGAAGCAACACCATTTACAATGGCCACAAATAGTATAAAATATCTTGATGTAATTCTAACTGAACAAATGAAAGACTTGTATGACAAGAACTCCACATTTCTGGAGAAATAAATTGAATAAAATATCAGAAGATGGGAAGATAACCCTGCTCATGAATCTGTGGGGTTAACATAGTGAAAAATAGCCATTTTTACCAAAAGTAATCTACACATTCAATGCAATTCTCGTCGAAAGTTCAACACAATTCTTTATAGATCTTGAAAGAGCAATTTTCTCCATCATATGTTAAAACCCAGGATAGCTAAAACAATCCTCAACTACTGGGAGTATTTGCATCCCTGATTGCAAGTTATACTACTACAGAGTATTGAAAAACTACATGGTATCAGCATAAAATCCGACGGACTAATCAATGGAATAGAATCAAAGACCCAGAAATAAACCCACACACTTATGAACACTTGAATTTTGACAAAGACACACAAACCATACACTGGAAAAAGAAAGCATCTTCAACTAATGGTGTTGTTCTAACCGGATGTTAGAATGCAAATAGGCCCATATCTATCACCATGTACAAACTGCAAATCAAAGTAGATCAAAGACTTCAACATGAAACCAGACACACGAAATCTAATAGAAGAGAAAGTGGAAACTGTCTTAAACTTACTGACACTGGAGATGAATACCAATAGCTCAGGTACTAAGATTAACAATAATAAATTTGACCTCTTGCAACTGAAATAATTTTGGAAACTGTCTTAAACTTACTGACACTGGAGATGAATACCAATAGCTCAGGTACTAAGATTAACAATAATAAATTTGACCTCTTGCAACTGAAATAATTTTGCAAAACAAAGGACACTATCAATAGGACAAAACTGCAGCCTACAGATTTGGAAAAAATATTCAACAACCCTACATCCAACATGACTAATATCCAAATTATTTTAAAAAAAATTCAAGAAATTAGACACCAACAAACCAAACACCAATTTAAAAAAATGGAGTACATAGCTAAATAAATAAATCTCAACAGAGGAATCTCTAATGCCCAAGAAGCACTTAAGGACATGTTTGACATCTTTACACGTTTGGGAAGTGCAAATCAAAAAGTTTCTCAGGTTCTACCTTACACCCATTGGAATGGCTAGGATAAAAAACTTAAGGGACAACACATGCTGGCGAGGATGAGGAGCAAGGGAAACACTCCTCCATTGGTGGTGGGAGTGCAAACTTGTAAAACTTCTCTGGAAATCAATTTGGTGGTTTCTCTGAAAATCGGGAATAGTTCTACCCAAGACCCAGCTATATCACTAATGGGGCTATACCCAGAAGATGCCCCATTGGAGACTTGCTCAACTATGTTTATAGAAGCTTTATTTGTAATAACCAGAAACTAGAGAAAACCTAGATGCCCCTCAACTGAAGAATGGATAAAGGATGGGTCTCTTCACCTGTTTCTGTCTGCTGCTGGATGAAACCTCTCAGGAGACATATGTGCTAGGCTCCTGTCTGCAAGCATAGCAGAGTATCATTAATAGTGTCAGGGGTTGACTCCCATGGGATGAGAGACTTGCTCAACCATGTTCATAGCAGCTTTATTTGTAGTAACCAGAAACTGGAGATAACCCAGATGTCCCTCAACTGAAGAATAAATAACTTGTTACATCTACACAACTCAGATATTTAAAACAAAGACATCCTGAAATTTGAAGGCAAACAGGTGGAACTAGAAAATAAGTGAAGTAATCTAGACCCAGAAAGACATGCCCAGTGTGTATGTAGTTATTTGTAGACATTGGCCATAAAATATAGAATAATCATGTTACTATCCAGGGTCCCAAAGAAATTAAGTAATAATGAGGGCCCAATTGAGGATGCATGAATCTCACTCAGAAGAGGAAATAAAATAGCCATTGGGGGTGCTTGGAGAGAGGGAAATGGGTGGGAGAGGGAGTGAATAGGGGAATGGAGATGGTGATCAGGTGAATGTTGAAAGTGGGATGGAATCAGCTGAAAGTGAGAATGGAAATGAGTCATAACCATCTCTGGGACTAGTTGGAGACCTGGGTCAGGGGAGACTCCTGGACTTTATGGGACTAACTCTAGTTGAGACTCCCAGCAGTGGGGACATAAAGACTGAAGTCGTCATGTCCTATAGCCAGGCAGGACCTCCAGTGGAGGGCTGGGTACATCAACTCACCCACAAAACCTTCAACCCAAAGTTTGTCCTGACTACAAGAGGCACAGGGATAAACATAGACCAGAGAAGACAAAGTGTGGAGCAAAGACTGAAGGAAAGACCATCCACAGCCTGCCCCACCTGGAAATCCAGCTCATATACATACGGTCACCAAACCTAGAAAATATTGTGGATGCCAAGAGATATATGCTGATAGGAGCCTTTTATAGCTGTTTCCTGAGAGGATCAGCCAGAGCCTGAAAAATATAGAGGTGGATGCTCACAGCCAACCATTGAACTGAGAAAGGAGTATGGATGAGTTAGAGAATGAACTGAAGGAGCTGAAGGGGTTTGCAATCCCATAAGAAGAACAAAAATATCAACCAACCAGACCTCTGAGAGCTCCCAAGGACTAAACTACTATCCCAAGAATACACAGGGATGGATCTACTGCTCCAGCCACATATATAGCAGAGGATGACCTTGTTGTGCATCAATGGAAGGAGAGGCCCTTGGTCAAGGGTCTATGCCCCAGTGTCAGGAGAATATCAGGGCGGGGAGGTGGGAGGGGGTGGGTGGTTGGGTGAGGGAGCATCCTCATAGAAGCAGTGGGCAGGGGAATGAGATAGTGGGTTTTTGGATGGGAAACCGGGAAAGAGGATACCATTTAAAATGAAAATTAAAAAAATACCAATTAAAAAAAAGATGGACCAGATATTGAGGGAATGGTCATCCAACGACTGACCCAACTTGAGACCCATCCAACTGGAGAGAGCCAACCCCAGAGTCTATTAATGATTCTCTGCTATGCTTGCAGACAGGAGCCTAGCTTACCTCTCTCCTGAGAGGCTTGCTCCAGCATCAGACAGAAACAGAAGGAGAGACCCATAGCCAGGCTTGGGGAGTCTTGTGTAAGATTGGGGAATAGGTTTGTGTGAGTTGGAGGGGTCAAGGACACCTCAAGAAGACATACCGAGTCAAATAACTTGGGCCCATGGGGGATCACAGAGACTGAACTACCAACCAAAGAGCATTTAGGGACTGGAAATAGGCCCCCTACACATATGTCACAGATGTATAGCTTGGTCTTCATGTGGGTTCCCTAACAATTTGAATGGGAGGGAGAGCTATCTCTGATTTGATTGATTGCTATTGGATCCCCTTCCCGTAGCTGGACTGGCCTCAGTGGGAGAGCATGTGTTTGGTCTTACTGTGACTTGATGTCCCAGGGCAGGGTGGTTCCCAAGGGGGTCTTCAAGCCCCTTCTCTGGGAAGGGGAGAGGGTAGTTGGGGGAGGTATTTGTAAGGATGAGTTTGGGAGGAGAGGAGGGAGTGGGGTTCTAAGATTGGGATGTAAAGTGAATAAATAAATTAATGGAACAATTAAAAAAGGGAAAAAAAACAATATTACAAGAAAAGACAAGGTACTATAGGCCAATGGTCCACATTGTTATAACAAAAGATTCAAATTCTTTAACAAAATATAAGCCAATTAAATACAGCTAAACATAAATATATCTTGCTTGAGCAAATGGCGGAAGTTTTTCAGTGTTGGGGCAGAGAAAATACAAGGTGAGACAGTGTCAAGAAGAAAGAGATGGGCAAATTTGGGGCACATGACAAGGAGCCAATCTGAAGGAGCTCTCCCTGGGCAAAGCTAAAAATGACTCACAATGGGGACTGCAGAGTTGGTCAAAGGTCAAGAGCACTAGCTGCTCTTCCAGAGGGCCCAGGATTTGCTTCTCAGTACCCATGTGGCTGCTCCCAACTGTCTGTAACTACAGTCCTAGTGGATCTGATGTCTTTCACTGACCATTGGGTACTGCATGCACTTGGTGTACAGACATACATACATGCATACACATAAAATAAAACAGAGCAAAATAATTAATAATGAAAAATAATTTGCAAAATAAGTTAAAATACTTAAATAATTAAAAATGCATCTATTAGTATACATTGATAAAACATATATTAAAATAAATTAAAATAAACAAATTGCCTTACATGTCAAAATATTAACATAACAATATCATTCTTAGGAAGACTTTAATTCCTCCCTCACCTGACTACAGGTCTGTGTACAAAGTGGATTTAATTCCACTCTCTGAGTATGGATGGACTGGATTAGCAATTCACTTCAAAAGATACATTAGGAAGAGAGGAGAGAAAAGAAACAATAGGTCTTACATGCTTTTCCTACCTAACTTCTTGTGGACTATTTGGGATGTGTTTCTGCCTCTCAGAGTAACATGTTTTCTTGCCATTTCTTGGCTTATTGGTCTGAGTCACCACCTGTCCACTTCTGATTGTGGAATTTACAGATCCATTTCCCTTTCTCCAGTGTCCATCCTGACTGCACAAGTGGCACTTCTCAACACTCACCTGCTGACAGAGTCCAATGCAACAGAGAGAGGAGCCCACAGTGGATCTTGGTCATTTGCTTTCTGGGCACACTTGTTGTTTTCCGTGGAGGCTGCAATTGCCTCGATATCCTCTCAGGACGCTGAGATGCAGCAAAGGGGGGCATTAGTTTTATCTTCCTGGAGAACTTCTCTGAAGACTCCAGGACTCTCACTCTAATGCCTATTGTTTTTCTTCTCTGCTGGGGTACAGCTGTGTCAGAGGTCCCTGCCACTGTCACTGAAAATTGTATTTTCCTTTCTGCTGAGTGTTCGCTGTCTCCTCCACTCTTTCTCTTTCTCTTTGCCGAATTATGTGTTCCATTTGATGGAAGCCCATTCTCATCTAGATGCCTGAGAAAGGCAGGCAAACTCCAAAGAAATACAGAGTGCCCCAATTGACCTTTACCCTTCACACTTAATTTTAATGTTGGGTTGATGTTCACACACTCCTTTGGGACTTCATAGTTATTACAACGTGTCTTTAAGGTTCTGGTTTCGGCTCTATACGTGTGATGGTATTTTAATTGGGCATAACCTATTTCTTAATAACCTCTTTCTTCTTCCGGTTTTCAGTTCCATGATGAGGTATTCAGTTTAAAGAACTCCTTCTAAATGGCAATGCTCTTTATCCCACTGTTTCTCTCTGTGTGCATGCACTAGCTTATTTTGTTTCAAATACAATAATAATCTTCACACTTTCTGTTTCTTGCACAGTGGATATTCTTTCCTTCAAGTTGTTAAAATAACAACAACAATAATAATGAAAAACAACTGTGGAAGTAGGTCTTGCCCTTTCCCAGTCTTTCTCCCTTGCTAAACTGTTAGATTACATTCCTAAAGCTAGATAGCCCCCAAGGCCTATTCCCTTACATGACCATTTTTTTTCAACCTGACTAAAACACCAAGGCCCAGTAATCAAAACTCATATTTTGGCTACACTGGCTAACAGGTTGAATCAGGACTTAACAACTCATCCTAAAACAGACTTCCCCCCTTTCCCTTAAAAACCACTCCTGCAAAAACAGCTGTTGGTCTTTGTCTGATTCAGAGGCAGCCCCAATCCCCCCATTACACTTCTGGATGAATGAATCTCTTTTGTGCTGAGAATTTGGTGTCCAGAACTATTCTGGTCATCTCTGGGGCTGTCTTCAGGCTCCACAGACAGCAGTAGATGGTCTGTACAGAAAAAAGAACTCAGTCGTATTTTGGAAGATTCCTTGTTTCATAATTCTTTGTCTGGCATTTTTTAATCTTATAAATCTTTTTCTTATGTATTATGGTTTCTGGTTTTGTGCTTATGAGTTTTCAGTGTGTGAATGTGTTTGTCTTAAAATTTGCATTTATTTCTTGTGCTTTTTCTTTGGCTCCCCCAATCCATTTATTTGTTTGTTTCGTCCTATTCTGGTTAGTTTTTATTTTATCATATAATATCATCATCATTATTATTATTGCTACTATTATTATTATTATTACTATTATAATTGATGCTTGCTTTTATTCTGATGAGAGAGAATAATGATGTGGATCGGGTGGGTGGAGAAGTGGGAAAAACCTGGGGGTTCTTGAGGGAGAGAAAACATAATCAGAGTATGCTATATGAATAAAAACTATTTTAAATTGAAGAATCAGCTTCAAGTAATACCTTTCATTTTGGTTTCCTTTCTTATCTCCATTTCCAGTGTGAACTGGTAGCATCAATTCTAGAGACATCTGGGGATTCAGCAAAAGGAACAACTTGTGTATTTTTGCCTTAGCCCTAATCTTTAGGATTGTTCCTTTGGTAGTTTTGTCACCACGATTAACTATCCCATGAGCTAGTATTGCCTCTTCCCAATCTTCAAATCTGTCAAAGTCTCTGCATGTTAGTGAGGTCTGAGGATCAAGCAGCGTTGTGTCCAGTTATCTAGTCTGAAACCTACAAGTGTCAATATTTACCTATGACCTACTTTCTTCTTCCTAACTCATACACATTTACACATGCTTTCCAGTTGTTGGAAAATGAAGGCTGCAGTGACTTGGACAGTGTTTGCCAGAGTCCATAAGTACCAATCCTCAGGGAAGTATTGTGGGGAGGGGCCATGAACGTTTAATAGGTAGAGTTTGAAGGAGACATGTTCTGGGAAGGGATCGTGATACTGTGACCATCTTTTCGCTCTCTGCTTCCTGACTGCAGATGTGACTGCTTGTGTCCCCATGAGCTCCCACCATTGCCCCTGATGCTCTTGCTAGTGCTCACCAATGGGACCATATTATCTGAGATGTGAATCGCTCAAGCTGTGAATTAAATGAATCATTTCTCCTTATTATTAGTTGCCTCATATAGTGCACTGCTGATGAAGGTACAGCGTAATACAAGATAAAATTAATCTACATTTCCTACTTTGGTTAAAGTCTCAAATGCATATAAATGTATCATAATATTATATGATCTTTTAGTTTATTGTATACACATGTGAATTACTTTTAACTTATTTTTTGTAATATTTTATTAATTCTTTGAGAATTTCATACAATATATATTTTTTAGCATATTCACCCCCTCTTCTTCCTAATGTCTCTGAGATTCACTTCCCCATTGCCCAAGTTTGTATGCATTAAAAAAAGATTCTCTCAAGTCCAATTTGTGTTGCACATACACTCATGGGTTTGGGGCCATGCGCTTGAGTATGCTTGACCTACCTGTGGCTTCACCCTTAGAGAAAGCTGACTCTCTCACCTCCAGAAGTCATCAAATGTCATAGTTTCAGTCAGGGATGATGGCTCATGAACCCGCTGTCTGTCTTTTTAGAATGTTCACTGACTTGATCTTATGTAGCTGGTGTGAGTTCATGAGTGTAGTGGCCTTGGCATGACCAGAGGACACTGCATGCTCTGCCCCTCCCTCACCTCTGGCTCTTATGATCTTTGTGCCCAGTCTTTTGAGATGGTTATTGAGCCTTGAGGAATGAGTGATACAGTTGCTCCACTTACGTCTGAGCACTTCCCTGACATTATTCTCTGCACATTGACCAGTTGTGTTAACCCAATTTTATGAAGGCCACCTGATTTTCGAGGGGTTGAAACAACCCAAGAATCTCTTCATATGTATCGGCCCTGGCTACATTTCCTACTGACCCTACAGTATACCATATCTAGCTGTAGCTCACTTGTTTTTGAGTCAAAGAACATGGGCAATTCTTTGACTCAGGGGGCAGTCTAGTGAGGGGGCCTCGAAAACCTATTTCTAGGGTTGGCTGGGCCTAAAGTATTTGACTTTTCTGTTGTAATTTCTCTGCAGCAGCAGGAGCCTGGTTGTATTAGAAAATGATGCAAATTTCACCGATCTGTAAACCAAAATGAAACATAATGTAAAATCCCACAAAAGCCCTTGATGTGCTCTGACTGGCAAGCAAAGAGATCTGGTGGTTTTCCCTGCTTTCTGTGTGGGGAAGAAAACATAGGGGGTTTAAATTAATATTTTCTACCTGTATTGTTATGTGTTCATTGTGCTGAGGTGTACCATGGCTGATCAGGTGTTAGGAAATAAGGATAGTCTATATTCAAAGGAAAGGGTATTTCTGAATGGTTAGTCTTTAAGTATGCTGGTAGTCATCGGATTTGGTTTGATTTGAGATAATGTATATAAAAAGCATTTTTAAGCATAGAGTGTCAAATAATTTTTCTAATTGAATTTTGACACATGCTCTCCTTATCCTCATCATGAAAAGAATTATTATTATTATTATTATTATTATTATTATTATTATTATTATTATTATTATTATTATTATTTTACTTAGGTTTAGGTTTCAATCAATTCTTGAAAGTCTATTTTCAGTGGTCTGGACTCCCATTAATCCCAGAATAATCTTGTTGTAGATGGGTTCGAAAAGGCAGAGAACAAACACTGAGACATTTAGATAGCTGTTCTTCTCAAGTGTGAAGTTTTTGGCAAAAGAACTTCTCTATTTTTGTAAGTACCAAGGACTGAATGAATCCAGATGAATCGTAATCTTGTAAGGTTTTGCTACATTTCCCTGAACAGTAGCCAGACAGCCGGTAATTGCTGTCCAGGGTTGTTTGCACACATGGAAATCAAGAAATGTGCTTGTATTCCATATCTTGATTAGATAGCAGCTTTGTATTTCACGTTTACTGAGCTTGGTGTTTACATCTGAAAGGAACCATATATATTTCAAAGCAATAGCACCTCTTCAGGAAATACTTGTGTAATTTACGTGGTCATAAAATGGTGCTAGAGACAATTAATAGGTGAATAGTTGCCCTGGCAAAAATTACAGGCTAATGGGTTAATTAATATTAATTAATATAAATATTACCTGAATTAATATGCTATTCCTGGATGTAGTGTTAACAAAAGCTACATATATTATATCTGACTGAAATCTAGAATATTTAGGGTTGGTTTTATCTAATTATAAATCACGTAGGTGAAAATAAATTGTTTTTTTGTATAATTCAATGTATTCCAAAAAACGAACATGGTGGAATAGCCCCCGCCACCTCGAGTCATCACATGGGATATTTTGTCACCCTACACTGTTGCCTCGCAAGACTCTGCTCCTTCCCGTCTCCTTAGCCTCTGCCCACTGCTTTTCTATTTTCTATATTTTATCAGAGAACTGGAAGTCCAGAGAATCAAGTCTCTGACCTTTTCCTTTATCTGACCCATTTGCGATTCACCCATTTCATCTCACTGTTCCCACTTTATCCTTGACTGCCATTCCTTTGTATGTTGTGGCACAATTTCCTTATCACAAGTAGACCGCCATGAGAGTTCTTTCCAGCTTATCATGGATATACCTGGAACAAAGTCATTGTGTGCATTTATGAGTGAGTGTCTGTGTGTGTGTGTGCATGTAGTTTTATGCATAGATGGGCCATATAATAACTGTACCCTTCCAAAATGAGTAGCAGCAAGCATGTCCCTTGGCTTTCCTGGATGCAGTATATGTAAATTTTGGCTGTTCCGCATCCTTACCAAAGTGTGTACTAATCCAGCCTTGTTGCTATAATTTCCACCAGCTGGTCTTGAACCTGTGGTCCTCCTGTTTCAGCCTACACAATTCTGGGACAGTAGATACATGTGACCATGCTAGACAGTAATTTAATCTATCATTCTACTTGGTGCCTTGGTATCTGACTTCGTTTCAACTTTTATTCTGCAATTACAAATGATGCCGAGTGTCATTCTGATTACTATCTACATCTTCTTCTTATGATATGTATGTTCATATATATTGCTGGTTTTCTTTTTAAGTTTAAGTCATCTTACCAAACTAAAATGATCTTTAGATAGTCCATACATCAGCTGTTTTTGAGGTTCATGTTTATACAGTCTCTTAGCTGTGGCTTGCCTGTCTTTGTTTTGTTTGTTGCTCTCTGTTACTTCAGGCTTTTCACAGACTTTTGTTCATCATTATGCACTTGTATATATATATATGTATATGCATATGTATATATATGTATATGCATATGTATATATATAATTTAGCCTTTATATCAAGTTTGAATCTTGATTTAACCATAGATATAATATTATCCTTTATCATAAAATATCAGTTTATGTTTCTTCATTGGTAACAGAACACATCAGTTTTATTCTTCTACTAAGTAGCTTTTAAATTAACAGACATGAATTGTACATTTTAAGGAGATTCTAGATAATATTTGTATGCAAGTATATAGTGTGTGTTCTAATCTGCCATGTTTTGCCTCTGTCTCATTTGTCCTGAAACTTTCTCTCCATCCCGGGTAATCATTGTTTTTCTCTGAGGTTGACTTTTGAAGAGAAAGAGGTTTCCATTTCAACAAACAGTAATTTACCAACTTTGAAACTCAAACTCAACTTTAATTAGTGTGTGTGTGTGTGTGTGTGTGTGTGTGTGTGTGTGTGTGCGCGCGCGTGTGTGTTTGTGTGTGCATGGAGGTCTAAAGACAACTTGTGGAAATCAGTTCCTTCCTTCTACTGTAGTCCCAGGCAATAGACCTCAGATCATCGTCTCTGGCAGTGAGGTTCTTTACTCACGGAGCCATCTTTCTAATCAGTAATTTTATTTAATAAAGTTGGAATTTGTGCCTTTTGTATCTTTCATAAACAAGCTTTAGGTAGATGAAAACTACTACCAAGCTTTTATTTCTAGAAGTTCTGTGGTTTTGATTTTATGTTTAGGTATAACCCATTCTGGACTTTTATATATGAAAAGCAAGTCTTTGTGTGTTTTCCTGATATGTTGATGACATCTAATTAAATTTGATTCATTTTTGCACTTAGTGTACAAAGCAATGGATTGTGATGGCATTTTCATATACAGGATGGGTTGTCATGGAATAATTTTCATACCCACACAGATACAGATACACACACACACACACACACACACACACACACACACACACACACACCCCTTTATGTTTTTGTTCATCCCCCAGTGCCCTATCGTACACTTCCTCCTCTTATTGGTTCTTCTCTTTCTAAATAATCCCCATTCCTGCTTTTACATCACAGGAATCCCATTTACCCCCTTTCCCCTCCACTCCTGTTTTTCTTTTCCTTAAGTCTCTTCTTCCCTTCTTATGAGTCCATTTCTACCTTCATGATATACAGTTATGCACAAATAAATTTAAGTCTAGAATTGGTGTACAAGAGAAAACACATGCATTGAGAAAGGATAGTCCTGAAGAATGAGTCCTCAGAGGTCTGGGAGTCGAGGACAATGTGCTAATGGAGTGCCATGTACACCTGTGAGAGTGAAGGTTGCAATGCAAATGCTGCAGGCTAAATCTAGTTTCAGAACATGAACACTGGCATTCTTATGGTTCTGTCTTGATGTTTATTCTCATAACATACATTACACTTTCTTTAATGTGTTTTCTTGTCTACTGAAGCTCAATTGTTTGGTTTAAAAAATTAGAAGGACGAGATTCCTTTAACTCATAGTTTCAGAGTCTGAAAGCCCAGGGTCATGCAGCCTCATACGTTTAGCCTCCCATGAAGACCCAATATCAGACAGCAGGACTGTGGGCAAGCAAGATAGATTATATAATAAAATGAATCCAGATACATTGGAACCTCTAGACCTTTCTAAAAGTGTGTCCCTAGCTGATGCAAGGATGTCTCAACACTATTTACTTCTCTTATAAACAATCATATTATTAATGCTTTGATGTTTTTGTGCATGCACACAATGTATTTACCCCAGATCTTCCCTCTAATTTCTCCAGACTCACCTCCATCTCCCTACCTGCTCCCAAGTTCGTTTCCTTTTTCTTTTTATAACCTACCAAGTCCAATTTGTGTTGACTATACACTCATGGACGTGGAACTATCTACTGGATTGTGGTCAACCTTCCAGGGATGACGTCCTTAAAGAAAACTGACTCTTACCCCCTTCCAGAAGCCACCAATTATAAATAGCTATTCAATTAAGGGCATGGGCTCATGGGTCCCTCCCCGCTACAAGGTAGCATGCTGACTGATTTAGTTTTGTGTAGGTCTTGTGCAGATAACCACAGATCTTATAAGTTCAGAGATGTTCAGAAGACACTGCTTTACTCTGGTTCTTACCTTGGGCTCGTATAATCACTCCATCCTGTCCTCCCCATTTGTTCCTGAGTCTCAGGAGGAGGGGAGGTGATACAGATGTCCCATTAATGCTTAAGTACCACACAGACACTTATTTCCTGCACTTTGCCCAGCCAACAGTGATATTAAGGCTCTAGATTAACTCATTTGATCTTACTTTCTCCATAAAGAGAGTGGAAATCAGAATAGTATTTGCCTTTACAGGGTTCTTAAAGAGATTAGAAAGGTAAGATGGGCACAACATTAAAACATTTGGGATTATATGAACATTTGTTCTTCCAGTATGTTTTTAGCACTCACTCAGCAATACAGTCTTCATGGAATCCTGCAACATTAGGGTCTGTTGTCTTATTTGTTCTTTCTGAGCATAAGAATTCCACTACAGATATTTCAGTTGCCTTTTGCCTTTTTACCATTCTGGAACATGTTCTTTGAATTCCGAGGTTTACAAAGACATCAAAAACAACTAATGGAGAATGACTGAACTCATATCATGGAATTAATTATATACAGATTACTAAGCAGTTCACTTCCGCACAAAGACAATTACAAATGATATCCAGCTACATATATGTAACAAAGTGTCTTCTCAATTAATTGCTCAGTAGCAATGATCTTTTTTTTTTCTTTTTTGATTCCTATTTTTTTTCCATCTTTATTAACTTGAGTATTTCTTATTTACATTTCGATTGTTATTCCCTTTCCCGGTTTCCGGGCCAACATCCCCCTAGCCCCCCCTTCCCCTTCTCTATGGGTGTTCCTCTCCCCATCCTCCCCCCATTACCACCCTCCCCCCAACAGTCACTGGGGGTTCAGTCTTGGCAGGATCAAGGGCTTCCCCTTCCACTGGTGCTCTTACTAGGCTATTCATTGCTACCTATGAGGTTGGAGCCCAGGGTCAGTCCATGTATAGTCTTTGGGTAGTGGCTTAGTCCTGGAAGCTCTGGTTGGTTGGCATTGTTGTTCATATGGGGTCTCAAGCCCCTTTAAGCTCTTTCAGTCCTTTCTAAGATTTCTTCAACGGGAGGTCCTGTTCTCAGTTCAGTGGTTTGCTGCTGGCATTTGCCTGTGTATTTGCTATATTCTGGGTGTGTCTCTCAGGAGAGATCTACATCCGGTTCCTGTCAGCCTGCACTTCTTTGCTTCATTCATCTTATCTAATTGGGTGGCTGTATATGTATGGGCCACATGGGGGGCAGGCTCTGAATGGGTGCTCCTCCTGCCTCTGTTCTAAACTTTGCCTCCCTATTCCCTAGCAAGGATATTCTTGTTCCCCTTTTAAAGAAGGAGTGTAGCATTCACATTTTGGTCATCCTTCTTGAGTTTCATGTGTTCTGTGCTGTTGTGGTTTGCCTTGGAGTTCTCTCTGAATTTGTGGAATAAAGGCAAGAGCGCTAGATTTGGGCAGAGGGAGGAGTCAGGAGCGAGAGGGGGATTAGATTCAGAGAATAGGTTGAGAGAGGACAGTTGGCGACAGTTGAGCCAGTAGAACCTGAGCAGGGGGAAAAGGATGGAACAGTTGAAAGAGTGAGGGAGAGGAGAAGGAAGATAGGTGAAAAAGGGGACAGTTTAGAGACACGATGGGGAACTGAGAAGAGTTAGAGGAGACAGGAGATGGAGAGAGGGGGAGAAGCTAGGAGTCGTTGTGGGAGAAGGAGAAACTAAAGCATGGAAGAGTTGATATATTTGGGAGAGTGAGTAAAGAAAAGATGGAAAGAGGGGAGAAGCGAGGAGTCGTTGTGGGAGAAGGAGAAGCTGGAGACCTGGCAAATAAAAGGTGCAAGGGATAGATGGTACCGGGCTTTGTATGTTTAATTGGGCAATTATATCTTACCAGTTGGATCTAAGATTACTGTGTTGTATGTTCTTTTATGTGAGAGTTTGAGTGTAAGAAAGTGTGTGGCTGGGCTGTGTTTCTGCCAAGATATCTAGCAGATATCTGGGGCACTGAGGTGTAGGACCTAGCAGGGTAAAAGACCAAAACCTTACCGTTTTACATTTATATAATTACAACAACACTGTACATCTAGGGTAATTCAAGCATTTGGGCTAATAGCCACTTATCAATGAGTTTCTGCCATCTTTTTAATCCTAGCAATAGTATAGAGTTGACTTTGTTACCCTCATGATTTTAGTGATTTAGTCACTGTACAGCTGTTCCTTGTACACTTTGCTATTACTAATAGAAGCAAAGTAAGCCCTGTGTTGTTCATGACAAACATTTACTGTGCAGCAGTAAGTACAACCTAAGCAGTATACAAAGAAATAAAAGATTCAAACATGGTAGCGCAGATCTGTAATCACAACATGTGGAAAGTTGAGGTGGAAAGATCAGGAGTTCAAGATCACACTTGGTTACATAAAGATTTTGAGTCTGGCACGTATATATGAAAGTCTGTTTTAAAAATAAAGAAAAGAAAAGGAAGACAGACAGAAAAAAGGAAAAGAATGAAGGAAGGAAGAAAAGAAAGAAAGGAGAAAGGAAGAAAGAAAGAAAGGAAGAAAGAAAGAAAGAAAGAAAGAAAGAAAGAAAGAAAGAAAGAAAGAAAGAAAAGACTCATAGTCCCCAAACTGCAAAGGTTACTTTTGGATTCAAGGCTATTACTGTTGTTTGACTTTACACAGTTTTCCTCTTTACCATCTACCAATTTTCTTGTCAGTGGAGGTGAGACTAATAGTTAAGATAGAAAAGTTGATATAGTTAGACTTAAATATATTTTGTCACTGAGGACAGTATTTGACATAATACGTACTCAAAACTTTAGTTATTTCTCTTGGTTTCATATTTGGGCCAGGAAAAACATACAACATCCTTACCCTTGAGTTTTATGACCAAATTTGGATCAATATAAGCTATCTGTTTCTTGTTCAAGCTGACATTTTGCTTGTCATACATAAAGCAATAAATATCAGCTCTGTATAAACTTTTCAAGATTAGAGTCTGTAAAGATACAAGCATTGGCTGACTTAGCAGCTGCTGTAGAACTTACTAGCGAGAGACGGGTGCATGTGCTGGAGATGGAGAGAAAATGAGTGCTTCCCTCTTGCCTTCCCTCCTTATGTTTCTTTCCTTTCATTCTCCTTCAAATCTGCCTTTGTCTATTCCTGTCCCTTGTCCCCAAAGAGGGTAGCATTTTCAGGCCTAGAGACTGGATGCTCTTCTAAGAAACCCACAGCACACTGAAGAAGAGTACTAAGAAAATTGAATGAATTTAAAATCTGACAGTCTGGGAGACCACAATCGAGGGATACACATACATACACAAAAAAATCTAACATGTGCTTTGAGACTCTAGGATACCTTCGTGGGGAAAGGCAGCTTCTGAGCAAGCACTGCAGGGATAATTGGGGACATAATAGGAGAAGCATCTTAGAGATCCCCATCTCTGAGCACAGCCACAGCGAGACCTTAGAGTATTCTTTTCAAATTCCATCAGCAGATTGTGTACTGAACAGAAAAATGAGGGCTGGTAATTGCGATTTAATTGTATTTTAATTCGTGGAGAATGTGGATGCAGACAGTGAAATCAGAAGAGCCAGGTTTTTAATTTGTCTCTTCCTGTCCTTCTGCCCCTGCTTGTACTTCAGTTCCTCAGCCACCCTGGGAGCTTTTGCATGTTGTCTTTCCCCTTTGTGGGCAGGGTAACCCTATTTGGATTTCTTATTTTATGATTATGCTTAATCCTAAGTGGAACCTAGCAGCATCCTGTGGCCCCTATTCCATGCTGTTTCTTAAAGCTTGATGTATCTTTTCACATGTGGTTTATTCTTTCCTTTTCCATTTCAAGGTAGATTTCGTTGCTTGTTCTTCCTCTTCCTGATGCCCCACCCTGCTAGCTCAATTTTACTGGATAATCTGACAGATTCAGTTTATGTATCTAATTAGAACATTGACATTGTGAGTTTAAAATAATCCTTTTCTTTTAATTAGTTAAAAATTTATTTCATCCTTTGGGTAACTCCTCCAATCCCTTTCTTCCACAGTCAGGCAGAAGTGTATAGGGAACTAGATTTCGTTGTCACTTTCTCTTCCCAACTGTCATGAGATGCTCATCATCACAGGAAGATCATCCCTCTGAGTCTGGGATGCTGTAGAATGTGTCGCATGTTCTGAGTCTGGTCACTCTATGCATTACATACAATAGCAGTTTTCATTCTATTCCCTTGGAAGACTTTCACAAGATGCCTTGAAACCCCTCCTGTCGTGCTCGAAGCCTCAGGAGCATTGAGACATGTTGGTGAACACTCCCAAGTAAGTTACCAGTGAATAGCTGGCACCAATGTCTGGCCTGGGTTTTTCTCATGGAAAGCAAGCTTTCTGTCCAATCAGAAAGCAGTTGTTTTTCATCGTATCATTTGGGTGATAATTGCACCTATGGGCACCTATTGCCATAGCATTTTTAATTATGGTTCTAGGTACCCTTCTGTTTATTAATTTATCTATTAGTTTTTTTTACTTTGGGGTTTCAATTTTCTTAGATCTAGATGGAAACACTGATGACATAAAAAGACATTTTTTCTTTTTTTGTGGTTCTTTCTAATGTCTAGTGAATAAAATCATGCATATCTAGTTTTCTGAGAAGCCTGAGTGGATATTGTATTGTCCTGAATATTATGACTTTTCCAACTATCCCGTCAAGTTATTCTATACTTGGTCATTTTTGTATTACTTCAGTTTTAGATCTCCTTTCTTTGATTTTAGTGGAATTTCCCCATTGAGCACCTTCTTCTCTTTAGAAAGAGAAAGGGCAAGGCTGAACTGTCTGAAAGCAAAAGCACTGGATTTTCAAACTGGAGACATTAGATACTACTGGGAAGCCACCATTTTGTCATTCTCTTGCTAGGGTGCCCATAACTTCTGAATAGGCAATAGACCTCATTAAACCTATGCATCTCCATAAATGGAATAAATTTTCTTGTTCTAGCATTGTAGGTCAACAACACATACTCTAATGTTCTGGAATTTATATATGCACAGTGCCTATAAGATTTAGGGATGATTTAAGTACTGTATGTGAAGCATTTTAGTAAAACACAAATTTCTGTATTACTGCCACGAGTATCTATATTTATATCTTAAGCAGGTTCGATTTGGGATGTCTTTCAGAAAACATTTCAATATCTAATGATTTTTTTGAAAACTGTCTTTTAATTACTCACGTCTTAAAATTCAAACAGAAACAACAAAATAAGCACATCAAAACATGTTTTGACTTGAATAAAAATAGCAGGCAGCTGGAGAAACAGGCACCCTTTGCAAAACAGGCCGTGTGCATCACCTTTACATATTTATAACTAGTTCAGATCATCATTGCTGGCACTTAGTGGAGTGGTGATGGACACATGTTGTCTCACAGTCTTGTTTGAGAAAAGGAAAAGGAGCCAGGAAGTGTGTGGTGTGGGTGTGTGTGTGTGTGTGTGTGTGTGTGTGTGTGTGTGTGTGTGTGTGTATTGGTTTTCCTTGCCAAGTTGTCTGGGAGAGTAACACATTCATTTACTTTGGACATACCATACCTGACATGTCTCAGAGACAAGCAGGAACACTAGGGTACAGCCATCTTCACCATGACCAAGTTGACTGGTACACAGAAGTTATATTCTGCCCATAATTACATTAGAGCTATCAGGAAGGTAAATGTATTTGATGAATAAGTAGCTATAATGAAAAAAGCAAGTACAATAAAACATATGAAGTTTTAACACCCCATAAAGGATATATAGTAACCAGAAAAGGATAATAGACAAGCCTGGGAAAATTAGCACCCACAGAGAACAAAGTAGATGTGGGAGTTTTGGATGGTGTGGTGGTGGCAGAGATAAGTAGAGCAGTGAAGGAAAAATGAGGATATTTGTCAAATAAGCATAAATGTATTGGCATGCATATCCATAAACATTTAATTCTTACAGAAGCTCAAGTGTTGAAGAAAAGAATACAGACTACAGAAGAAAAATAGTACTACGGTTTTCCTTTACAAGCTGAGGATGACATGACACATGTCACTGCTCTAAATTGAAAATGATATCACTATAATAGGAAATAAAATAATAATCTGAAGATTATTATTTATTTTTATAATGGAACTGGTGGTAAAACCAAGCCCCAAACAACAAAAACCTTGTTTATGTTTCAAACTGAAAGTAGTGAGTGAAGTTTACATTTGGTTTATGATCCATATTACAGTCATGAATCACGAGAGAGTAGATGTTGTGGATCAGAAGTGCATGATACATCAAAGCTAAATTAGGTGGGTTTGGGGAATGGCTGTTGGAGAATCTAAAACTTTAGGTCACAGATCATCAAGGAGATCTAAGTATGAGTCTTTATTGGGCCTCCATGGCTCAATGCTACTTATGGGATGTCTGGTTGAGTTGTACTGTAATTATTAGCTATTAGTATTACTAAACATACATAAGAAGACAGAACAATTTGCAAATTCATCTGGAATAACAAAAAACCCAGGATAGCTAAAACTATGCTCAACAATAAAAGGACTTCAGGGGGAATCGCTATCCCTGAACTCAAGCAGTATTACAGAGCAATAGTGATAAAAACTGCATGGTATTGGTACAGAGACAGACAGATAGACCAATGGAATAGAATTGAAGACCCAGAA
>NC_046157.1:32575510-32603985 GCF_011064425.1 Rattus rattus | reverse complement strand
GGCTAATAGCCACTTATCAATGAGTTTCTGCCATCTTTTTAATCCTAGCAATAGTATAGAGTTGACTTCATTACCCTCATGATTTTTAGTGATTTAGTCACTGTACAGCTGTTCCTTGTACACTTTGCTATTACTAATAGAAGCAAAAGTAAGCCCCTGTATTTGTTCATGACAAACATTTACTGTGCAGCAGTAAGTACAACCTAAGCAGTATACAAAGAAATAAAAGATTCAAACATGGTAGCGCAGATCTGTAATCACAACATGTGGAAAGTTGAGGTGGAAAGATCAGGAGTTCAAGATCACACTTGGTTACATAAAGATTTTGAGTCTGGCACGTGCTATATGAAAGTCTGTTTTAAAAATAAAGAGAAAGAAAGGAAGACAGACAGAAAAAAAGGAAAGAATGAAGGAAGGAAGAAAAGAAAGAAAGGAGAAAGGAAGAAAGAAAGAAAGGAAGAAAGAAAGAAAGAAAGAAAGAAAGAAAGAAAGAAAGAAAGAAAGAAAGAAAGAAAAGACTCATAGTCCCCAAACTGCAAAGGTTACTTTTGGATTCCAGGCTATTACTGTTGTTTGACTTTACACAGTTTTCCTCTTTTACCATCTACCAATTTTCTTGTCAGTGGAGGTGAGACTAATAGTTAAGATAGAAAAGTTGATATAGTTAGACTTAAATATATTTTGTCACTGGGGACAGTATTTGACACATAATACGTACTCAAAACTTTAGTTATTTCTCTTGGTTTCCATATTTGGGCCAGGAAAAAACATACAACATCCTTACCCTTGAGTTTTATGACCAAAATTTGGATCAATATAAGCTATCTGTTCTTGTTCAAGCTGACATTTTGCTTGTCATACATAAAGCAATAAATATCAGCTCTGTATAAACTTCAAGATTAGAGTCTGTAAGATACAAGCATTGGCTGACTTAGCAGCTGCTGTAGAACTTACCAGGCGTAGAGACGGGTGCATGTGCTGGAGATGGAGAGAAAATGAGTGCTTCCCCTCTTGCCTTCCCTCCCTTATGTTTCTTTCCTTTCATTCCTCCTTCCGTCTGCCTTTGTCTATTCCTGTCCTTGTCCTCAAAGAGGGTAGCACATTTTCAGGCCTAGAGACTGGATGCTCTTCTAAGAAACCCACAGCACACTGAAGAAGAGTACTAAGAAAATTGAATGAATTTAAAATCTGACAGTCTGGGAGACCACAATCGAGGGATACACATACATACACAAAAAAATCTAACATGTGCTTTGAGACTCTAGGATACCTTCAGTTTAGCAAGCACTGCAGGGATAATTAGTGGGACATAATGGGAAGCATCTTAGAGATCCCCATCTCTGAGCACAGCCACAGCGAGACCTTAGAGTATTCTTTTCAAATTCCATCAGCAGATTGTGTACTGAACAGAAAAATGAGGGCTGGTAATTGCGATTTAATTGTATTTTAATTCGTGGAGAATGTGGATGCAGACAGTGAAATCAGAAGAGCCAGGTTTTTAATTTGTCTCTTCCTGTCCTTCTGCCCCTGCTTGTACTTCAGTTCCTCAGCCACCCTGGGAGCTTTTGCATGTTGTCTTTCCCCTTTTGTGGAGCAGGGTAACCCTGTTGGATTTCTTATTTTATGATTATGCCAATCCTAAGTGGAACCTGGCAGCATCCTGTGGCCCTATTCCTATGCTGTTTCTTAAGCTTGATGTATCTTTTTCACATGTGGTTTTATTCTTTCCTTTCCATTTCAAGGTAGATTTCGTTGCTTGTTCTTCCTCTTCCTGATGCCCACCCCTGCTAGCTCAATTTTACTGGATAATCTGACAGATTCAGTTTATGTATCTGAATTAGAACATTGACATTGTGAGTTTAAAATAATATTTCTTTTTAATTAGTTAAAATTTATTTCATCCTTTGGGTAACTCCTCCAATCCCTTTCTTCCACAGTCAGGCAGAAGTGTATAGGGAACTAGATTTCGTTGTCACTTTCTCTTCCCAACTGTCATGAGATGCTCATCATCACAGGAAGATCATCCCTCTGAGTCTGGGATGCTGTAGAATGTGTCGCATGTTCTGAGTCTGGTCACTCATGTATTACATACAATAGCAGTTTCATTCTATTCCCTTGGAAGACTTTCACAAGATGCCTTGAAACCCCTCCTGTCGTGCTCAAGCCTCAGGAGCATTGAGACATGTTGGTGAACACTCCCAAGTAAGTTACCAGTGAATAGCTGGCACCAATGTCTGGCCTGGGTTTTTCTCATGGAAAGCAAGCTTTCTGTCCAATCAGAAAGCAGTTGTTTTTCATCGTATCATTTGGGTGATAATTGCACCTATGGGCACCTATTGCCATGGCAGTTTTAATTATGGTTCACAGGTACCCTTCTGTTTTATTCAATTTATCTATTAGTTTTTTTACTTTGGGGGTTTCAATTTTCTAGATCTAGATGGAAACACTGATGACATAAAAAGACATTTTTCTTTTTTGTGGTTCTTTCTAATGTCTAGTGAATAAAATCATGCATATCTAGTTTTCTGAGAAGCCTGAGTGTGGATATTGTATTGTCCTGAATATTATGACTTTTCCAACTCTATCCCGTCAGCGTTATTCTATACTTGGTCATTTTTGTGGCTACTTCAGTTTTAGATCTCCTTGATTTTAGTGGAATTTCCCCCATTGAGCACCTTCTTCTCTTTAGAAAGAGAAAGGGCAAGGCTGAACTGTCTAAGCAAAGCACTGGATTTCAAACTGGAGACATTAGATACTACTGGGAGAAGCCACTCCATTTTGTCATTCTCTTGCTAGGTGCCCATAACTGAATAGGCAATAGACCTCATTAAACCTATGCATCTCCATAAATGGAATAAATTTTCTTGTTCTAGCATTGTAGGTCAACAACACATACTCTAATGTTCTGGAATTTATATATGCACAGTGCCTATAAGATTTAGGGATGATTTAAGTACTGTATGTGAAGCATTTTAGTAAAACACAAATTTCTGTGTTACTGCCACATGAGTATCTATATTTATATCTAAACACAGCAGGTTCGATTTGGGATGTCTTTCAGAAACATTTCAATATCTAATGATTTTTTTTGAAACTGTCTTTAATTACTCAGCGTCATAGAATTCAAACAGAAACAACAAAATAAGCACATCAAAACATGTTTGACTTGAATAAAAATAGCAGGCAGCTGGAGAAACAGGCACCCTTTGCAAAACAGGCCGTGTGCATCACACTTTACATATTTATAACTAGTTCGCATCATCATTGCTGGCACTTAGTGGAGTGGTGATGGAACACAAGTTGTCTCACAGTCTTGTTTGAGAAAAGGAAAAGGAGCCAGGAAGTGTGTGCGTGTGCGTGTGTGTGTGTGTGTGTGTGTGTGTGTGTGTGTGTGTGTGTGTGTGTGTATTGGTTTTCCTTGCCAAGTTGTCTGGGAGAGTAACACATTCATTTACTTTGGACATACCATACCTGACATGTCTCAGAGACAAGCAGGAACACTAGGGTACAGCCATCTTCACCATGACCAAGTTGACTTGCACACAGAAGTTATATTCTGCCCATAATTACATTAGAGCTATCAAGGAAGGCAATGTATTTGATGAATAAGTAGCTATAAATGAAAATAAGCAAGTAAAACATATGAAGTTTTAACACCCATACAGGATATATAGTAACTTACAGAAAAGGATAATAGACAAGCCTGGGGAAAATTAGCACCCACAGAGAACAAAGTAGATATGAGAGTTTTGGATGGTGTGGTGGTGGCAGAGATAGTAGAGCAGTGAAGGAAAAAATGAGGATATTTGTCAAATAAGCATAAATGTATTGGCATGCATATCCATAAACATTTAATTCTTACAGAAGCTCAAGTGTTGAAGAAAAGAATACAGACTACAGAAGAAAAATAGTACTACGGTTCCTTCCATGCAAGCTGAGGATGACATGACACATGTCACTGCTCTAAATTGAAAATGATATCACTATAATAGGAAATAAAATAATAATCTGAAGATTATTATTTATTTTTTTGTAATGGAACTGGTGGTAAAACCAAGCCCCAACAACAAAAACCTTGTTTATGTTTCAAACTGAAAAGTAGTGAGTGAAGTTTACATTTGGTTCATGATCCATACGTACAGTCATGAATCACGAGTAGATGTTGTGGATCAGAAGTGCATGATACATCAAAGCGAAATTACGGGTGGGTTTGGGGGAATGGCTGTTGGAGAATCTAAAACTTCTAGGTCACAGATCATCAAGGAGATCTAAGTATGAGTCTTTATTGGGCCTCCATGGCTCAATGCTACTTTTATGGGATGTCTGGTTGTGAGTTGTACTGTAATTATTAGCTATTAGTATTACCAGTTTATTGCTACATAAGAAGACAGAACAATTTGCAAATTCATCTGGAATAACAAAAAACCCAGGATAGCTAAAACTATCCTCAACAATAAAAGGACTTCAGGGGGAATCGCTATCCCTGAACTCAAGCAGTATTACAGAGCAATAGTGATAAAAACTGCATGGTATTGGTACAGAGACAGACAGATAGACCAATGGAATAGAATTGAAGACCCAGAAATGAACCCACACACCTATGGTCACTTGATTTTTGACAAAGGAGCCAAAACCATCCAATGGAAAAAAGATAGCATTTTCTGCAAATGGTGCTGGTTCAACTGGAGGTCAACATGTAGAAGAATGCAGATCGATCCATGCTTATCACCCTGTACAAAGCTTAAGTCCAAGTGGATCAAGGACCTCCACATCAAACCAGATACACTCAAACTAATAGAAGAAAAACTAGGGAAGCATCTGGAACACATGGGCACTGGAAAAAATTTCCTGAACAAAACACCAATGGCTTATGCTCTAAGATCAAGAATCGACAAATGGGATCTCATAAAACTGCAAAGCTTCTGTAAGGCAAAAGGACACTGTGGTTAGGACAAACGGCAACCAGCAGATTGGGAAAAGATCTTTACCAATCCTACAACAGATAGAGGCCTTATATCCAAAATATACAAAGAACTCAAAAAGTTAGACCGCAGGGAGACAAATAACCCTATTAAAAAATGGGGTTCAGAGCTAAACAAAGAATTCACAGCTGAGGAATGCCGAATGGCTGAGAAACACCTAAAGAAATGTTCAACATCTTTAGTCATCAGGGAAATGCAAATCAAAACAACCCTGAGATTTCACCTCACACCAGTGAGAATGGCTAAGATCAAAAACTCAGGTGACAGCAAATGCTGGCAAGGATGCAGAGAAAGAGGAACACTCCTCCATTGTTGGTGGGATTGCAGACTGGTACAACCATTCTGGAAATCAGTCTGGAGGTTCCTCAGAAAATTGAACTGCCTGAGGATCCAGTTATACCTCTCTTGGGCATATACCCAAAAGATGCCCCAACATATAAAAAAGACACGTGCTCCACTATGTTCATCGCAGCCTTATTTATAATAGCCAGAAGCTGGAAAGAACCCAGGTGCCCTTCAACAGAGGAATGGATACAGAAAATGTGGTACATCTACACAATGGAATATTACTTAGCTATCAAAAACAACGACTTTATGAAATTCGTAGGCAAATCGTTGGAACTGGAAAATATCATCCTGAGTGAGGTGACCCAATCACAGAAAAACACACATGGTATGCACTCATTGATAAGTGGCTATTAGCCCAAATGCTTGAATTACCCTAGATGCCTAGAACAAATGAAACTCAAGACGGATGATCAAAATGTGAATGCTTCACTCCTTCTTTAAAAGGGGAATAAGAATACCCTTGGCAGGGAATAGAGAGGCAAAGATTAAAACAGACACAGAAGGAACACCCATTCAGAGCCTGCCCCACAGGTGGCCCATACATATACAGCCACCCACTTAGACAAGATGGATGAAGCAAAGAAGTGCAGGCCGACAGGAGCCGGATGTAGATCGCTCCTGAGAGACACAGCCAGAATACAGCAAATACAGAGGCGAATGCCAGCAGCAAACCACTGAACTGAGAATGGGACCCCCGTTGAAGGAATCAGAGAAAGAACTGGAAGAGCTTGAAGGAGCTCGAGACCCCTTATGAACAACAATGCCAAGCAACCAGAGCTTCCAGGGACTAAGCCACTACCTAAAGACTATACATGGACTGACCCTGGACTCTGACCTCATAGGTAGCAATGAATATTCTAGTAAGATCACCAGTGGAAGGGAAGCCCTTGTTCTGCTAAGACTGAACCCCCAGTGAACGTGATTGTTGGGGGAGGGCAGCAATGGGGGAGGATGGGGAGGAACACCAGTAAGAAGGGGAGGGGAGGGATTAGGGATGTTTGCCCGAAACCGGAAAGGGAATAGCACTCAAATGTAAATAAGAAATACTCAAGTTAATTAAAAAAAAAAAAAAGAACTGCATGGTTTTGGCACAAAAACAGACATGTTGATCAATGAAATTAAATTGAAGATCCAGAAATATATCAACACCTAACAAGCATGGTTTTTATAAAGAGTCAAGAAATATATACTAGAAAAGAGATAGTAACTTCAACAAATGGTGCTGGTCAAATTGGATGTCTACATGTTGAAGAATGCAGATATATTCATATCACTCTGCACGAAAATCAACTTCGAATGGATCAATGACCTCAACATAAAACTAGATACACTGAACCTGATAGAAGAGAAACCCGAGATACCCAGATCATGCCGGGAAAAGACTAGTTTTTCAGAAGGGCTGACAAACCTGTGAGCACAGGTGAGACCACCATTTCTGCTTATTTCTGCTAACATTCCTGGCCCAAGAGGAACTTCTATGGAGCCCTCAGGACACATGAACTGAGGAACAGTCTGGAGCAGGATCCTTCCAACTACTGCCTGAGCCCTAAAAGACCTTGTACCACAGTTCTCTGTACCCAGATCCCACTGGGATAAAGCCAGTCTCCCAGTAGTGCAGACATGCAGGCTTATAGGAGGGTCAGGCCACTGTCATAGACAGCAAGCCGAGCTAACACCAGAGATAAGATGGTGAGAGGCAAGGGCAAGAGCCAAAGCAACAGAAACCAAGGTCACTTGGCATCATTAGAGCCCAGTTCCCCCACCACAGTAAGCCCTGGATACTCCAACACATTGGAAAAGCAAGATTTTGATTTAAAATCACAACTAATGATGATATTAGAGGACTTTAAGAAGGACATAATAAGTCCCTTAAGGAAATACAGGACAACACAAGTAAACAAGTAGAAGACTTTAAAGAGGAAACACAGAAATCAACCGAACAGGTGAAGGAATCGAACAAAACCATCAAGTATCTAAAGGAAATAGAAACAATAAATCACAAAAGGAGACAACCCTGGAGATAGAGAACCTAGGAAAGAGATGAGGAGTCCTAGAAGCAAGCATTACCAACAGAATACAAGAGATAGAAGAGAGAATCTCAGGGGCAAGAAGATACCATAGGAAACATTGAAACAATAGTCAAAGAAAATGCAAAATACAAAACCCCCTAACTCAAAGCATCCAGGAAATCCAGGAACAATGAGAATATCAAACCTAAGAATAATAGGTATAGAAGAGAGCAAAGATTCCCAAATTAAAGGGTCATTAAATATCTTCAACAAAATTATAGAAGAAAACCTCCCGAATCTAAAGAAAGAGATGCTCATAAACATACAAGAAGCCTACAGAACTCCAAATGGATTGGACTAGAAAAGAAATTCCTCCCGTCACATAATAGTCACAAAACCTCAAGTGCACAAAGCAAAGAAAGAATATTAAAAGCAGTAAAGGAAAAAGATCAGGTAACATATAAATCAAGACCTATCAGAATCACACCCGACTTCACAAGTGTGACTATGAAAGCTAGAAGATACTGGTCAGATGTCATATAAACCCCAAGAATTGTCATATATATGCCAGCCAAGGCTACTATATCCAGCAAAACTCTCAATTACCATGGATGGAAAGATATTCCATAATAATACCAAATTTACACAATATCTTTTCACAAATCCAGCCCTACAAAGAATAACAGATGGAAAACTCCAAGACAAGGAGGGAAACTACACCCTAGAAAAATCAAGAAAGTGATCTAATTTCAACTAATCCAAAAGAAGATAGCCACACAAACATAATCTCACCTCTAACAACAAAAATAACAAGAAACAGCAATCATTGGTCCCTAATATCACTCAACAGCAATGGATTCAGTTCCCCAGCAAAAAGACATAGACTAACAGATTGGATATGTACAGAAGACCTAGCATTTTGCTGTATAGAAACACACCTCAGTGACAAAGACAGATACGACCTCAGAGTAAAAGGCTAGAAAAATTTTTTCCAAGCAAATGGTCCTAAGAAACAACCTGGAGTAGCCATTATAATATCTAATAAAATTGACTTTCAGCCAAAAGTTATCAAAAGAGATAAGGAAAGACACTTCATATTCATTATAAAAAAATCCACTAAGATAAATTCTCAATTCTGAATATCTACGCTCATTAAATACACCTACAATTCATTAAAGAAACCTTACTAAAGGTCAAAGCACACATTACACCTCACACAATGATAGTTGGAGATTTCAACACCCCACTCTCATCAATGGACAGGTCATAGACAGAAACTAAACAGAGACACACAGAAACTAACAGAAGTTATGAACCAAATGAATTTAACAGATATCTAGAGAACATTTCATCCTAAAACAAAGCAATGTACCTTCTTCTCAGCACCTCATGGTACCTTCTCCAGAAATGAACATACAATTGGTCACAAAACAGGCTTCATCAGATACACGATTGAAACTCATGCATCTTAACCGATCACCACGGACTGTCGCTGGTCTTCAATAACAACTAAAATGACAGAGAGGCCGCATGCACAAGGAAATTGAACAAAGCTCTACTCAATGATAACTTGGTCAAAGAAGAAATAAAGAAAAATTTAAAGACATTCTAAAATTTAATAAAAATGAAGGCACAACATACTAAAACTTATGGGACACAGTGAAAGCAGTGCTAAGAGGAAAACTCATAGGTCTGAGTGGCTCCAAGAAGAATCCTGAGATAGCATGCATTAGCATCTTGACAGCATATCTGAAAGCTCTACAACAAAAAGAAGCAAATACAACCAAGAGGAGTAAATGGCAGGACATAAACTCAGGGCTGAAATCAACCATGTAGAAACAAAAAGAACTATACAAGGAATCAACAAAACCATGAGCTGGTTCTTTGAGAAAATCAACAAGAGTGACAAACCCTTAGCCAGACTAACCTGAGGGCACAGAGTGAGTATTCAAATTAATAAAATCAGAAATTTGAAGGGAGACATAACAACAGAAACTGAGTGTATTGGCTAGTTTTTGTGTCAATATGATAGAAGCTGGAGTATCACAGAAAAAAGAGCCTCAGTTGTGGAAATGCCTTCATGAGACCCAGCTGTAAGGCATTTTCTCAATTAGTGATGAAGGGGGGAGGACCCAGCTCACTGTGGGTGGTGCCATCCCTGGGCTGGTAGTCTTGGGTTCTATAAAAGAGCAAACTGAGCAAGCCAGTAAGACATATCCCTCCATGGCCTCTGCATCAGCTCCTGCTTCCTGAGCTGTTTGAGTTCCAGGCCCGACTTCCTTTGGTGATGAAACAGCAACGTGGAAGTAAGCAGAATAAATCCTTTCCTCCCCAACTTGCTTCTTGGTCGTGATGTTTGTGCAGGAATAGAAACCCTGACTAAGACACTGAGGAAATTTAAAAAAGCACCAGATCCTACTACAAAAACCTATTTTCAATAAAACTGGAATATATTTACAAAATGGACAATTTTCTAGACAGATACCAGGTATCAAAGTTAAGACAGGATCAGATAAACTATAAATCCTAAAGAAATAGAAGCAGTCCTTAAAAGTCTCCCAACCAAAAAAAAAAGTAGAAAAAGAAAGAAAGAGAGAGAGAGAGAGAGAGAGAGAAAAGAAAGAAAGAAAGAAAGAAAAGAAAGAAAGAAAGAAAGAACGAGAGAAAGTAAGTAAGTCCAGGACCAGATGGATTTAGTGCAGGATTCTATCAGAACTTCATAGAAGACCTAAAGCCTTTACTGACCAAACTATTCCACAAAATAGAAACAGAAGGAACACTACCCAATTTGTTCTTTGAAGCCATAATTATACTCAAATCTAAACCACACCAATACCCAACAAAGAAAGAAAACTTCAGACCATTTCCCTTATGAATATTAATGTAATAGGACTCAATAAAATTATCACAAAGTGAATTCAAGAACATATCAAAACAATCATCCATCATGATCAAGTAGGCCTCATCCCAGGAATGCAGGGATGGTTCAATATAGGGAAATTCATCAAAATAATTTACTATATGAACAAACTCAAAGAAAAAAAATCACTTGATCATCTCATTTGATGCTGAGAAAACATTTGATAAAATTCAACACCCCTTCATAATAAAAGTCCTGGAAAGATCAGGAATAGAAGTTGCATACCTAAATATACTAAAAACAATATACAGCAAACCAGTAGCTAACATCAAACTAAATGGAGAGAAACTTGAAACAATCCCACTAAAATTAGAGACTAGACAAGGTTGCCCATTGTCTCCATACTTATTCAATGTAGTACTTGAAGTCTTAGCCAGAGCAATCAGACAACAAAAGGAGGTCAAAGGGATACAAATTGGAGAGGAAGAAATAAAAAAATCACTATTTGCAGATGATATATATGATACCATAGTTAAGTGACCTCACAAGTTCCACCAGAGAACTACTAAGCCTGATAAACAACTTCGGCAAAGTGGCTGGATATAAAATTAACTTAAACAAATCAGTAGCCTTCTTCTACTCAAAGAAAAAAATGGGCTGAGAAAGAAATCAAGGAAGTGATACTATTCACAATGGCCAACAATAATATAAAATACTTTGATGTGAACCTAACCAAGCAGGTGAAAGATCTGTTTAACAAGAACTTCAAGTCTCTGAAGAAAGAATTTGAAGAAGATCTCAAAAATGGAAAAGCCTCACATGCTCATGAATTGGTTGAATTAATATAGTAAAATTGCCCTCCTTGCTAAAAGCAATCTACAGATTGAATGCAATCCCCATCAAAATTCCAACTTAATTCTTCATAAAGTTAGAAAGAGCAATTTGCATATTCATTTGGAATAACAAAATGTCCCAGCATAGTGAAAACTATTTTCAACAATAAAAGAACTTCTGGGGGGACTCACCATCCCTGACCACAAGTTGTATTACAGAGCAATAGTGGTAAAAAATATATGGTACTGGTACAGAGACAGGCAGGTAGATCAATGGAATAGAATTGAAGACCTAGAAATTAACCCATATAGTTGCTTGATGTTTGGCAAAGGAGCTAATACCATCCACTGGAAAAAAGATAGCATTTTCAACAAATGGTGTTGGTTCAACTGGAGGTCAGCATGTAGAAGAGTGCAAATCGTTCCATTCTTATCACCATGTACAAAGCTTAAGTCTAAGTGGATCAAGGACCTCCACATCAAACCAGATACACTCAAACTAATAGAAGAAAAAGTGGGGAAGAGTCTCGAACACGTGGCACTGGGGAAAATTTCCTGAACAAAACACCAATGGCTTATGCTCTAAGATCAAGAATCGACAAATGGGACCTCGTAAAACTGCAAAGCTTTTGTAAAGCAAAAGGCACTGTCATTAGGACAAAATGGCAACCAACAGATTGGGAAAAGATGTTTACCAATCCTACATCTGATAGAGGCCTTATATCCAAAATATACAAAGAACCCAAGAAGTTAGACTCCAGAGAGCCAAAGAAATCGATTAAAAAATGGGGTACAGAGCTGTTCTCATGAGGAAACCGAATAGCTGAGAAGCACCTAAAAATTGGTCAACATCCTTACTTATCAGGGAAATGCAAGTCCAAACAACCTGACATTCTACTTCATATTAGTCAGAATGGCTAAGATCAAAAACTCACGTGACAGTAGATGCTGATGAGGGTGTGGAAAAAAGGAACACTCCTCCATTGTTGGTGGGATTGCAAGCTGGTACAACCACTCTGGAAATCAGTCTGACAGTTTCTCAGAACATTGGCAATAGCACTACCTGAGGACCCAGCTAGTCCACTCCTTGGCATACACTCAATCAATGCTCCAACATATAACAAAGATACATGCTCCACTGTGTAGCATGCCTTAATTATAATAGCCAGAAGCTGGAAAGAGACCAGATGTCCTTTACCAGAGGAATAGATACAGAAAATAAGGTACATTTACACAATGGAGTACTACTGAGCTATTAAAAATAATGACTACATGAAAATTTTAGGTAAATGGATATGGAACTAGAAATTATTGTTCTGAGTGCCATAACCCAGTCACAAAAGAAAACTAAAGTCATGCAGTCACTGATAAATGGATATTAACCTAAAAGCTTGGAATACTTAAGAAAAAAATTCACAGGTCACATGAAGCTGAAGAATAAGGAAGACTAAATGTGGATGCTTCATTTTTTCTTAGAAGCGAGAACAAAATACTCATGGGAGGAAGTACAGGGACAAAGAGTGGAGCAGGGACTGTAGAAAAGGTCATCCAGAGACTGCCCCACCTGGGGATCCATCCCATGTGCATTCACCAACCCAGTCACTATTGCTGATGCTAATAAGTGCTTGCTGACAGGAGCCAGATATGGGTGTTTCCTAAGAGGTTCTGCCAGAGTCCTACTGATACAGATGAGGAGGCTTGCAGCTAACCAATGGACTGAACAAGGGCTCTCAAATGGAGGAGTTAGAGAAAAGACTAAAGGGGTTTGCAACACCATAGGAAGAACAACAATATCAACCAACCAGATCCCACCAGAGCTCCCACAGACTAAACCACCAACCAATGAATGTACATGGAAGAACCCATGATTTCAGTCATATGCATATGTAGCAGAGCATGGCATTGTCTGGCATGAATAGGAGGAAATGTCCTTGGACCTGTGAAGGCTTCTTTCCACAATGTAGGGTAATGCCAGGGTGTTGAGGTTGGAGTGGGAGTATCCTCATAGAAGCAGAGGGAGGGAGGAGTAGGTATGGGAGGGAGGAGGGAATAACATTTGAAATATAAATACATAAAATATCCAAGAAAAATAAAATTAAAAAGAAAATATGCAACAAAATATGAAAAAAGTTTTAAAAAATTGAGAAGATTCAGCTATACCACTCTTGAGCATATACCCAAAAGGTGCTTCATCCTATCACAAAAACATTTGCTAAACCATGTCCTTGATGCTACTATGTTTATAATAGTCAGGAATTGGAAACAACCTACATGTCTGTCAACAGATGTACAAGTACAGAATACATGTTACAATTACACTTGGTAGCATCACTCTATTTGGACACCAAATCATATTTTATTTTAGAGAACTTGAACTCAGGTAAACTAACAGGTTGGCATTAGTTTTCAAGTTATCCTCCAATAAAACCTTAGCCTCAGTCCAGTTTCTAGGCTAACCCCAATGGACTGACATCTCCAGGTTAATTTCCCCCAACAATCCAGCATGGCCAAGTTAATTCTCAACAAGACCCTCCCTCCCCTGCCCACACCTTGCAACCACCAATGTAGAAGAAAATAGAACTTAAATTTATGCTTTGACTCTCAACATCAGCCAATTATGGTAAAGACCACAGTAGATCTCCAATTAGATGTTTGCTAGACTAGAAACTCACTCTGCTTGTTGCATTCTATAAAACCTTATCCTGATAGATGTTTGGTCTCCTCTTCACCAAAACTGCCCTCTGTGGTGGTGGTGTGCAGAGCCCAAGCTAGCTCAAATAAAGGCCCTGATTTGATTTGCACTGGATGGGCTCATGTCTGATCTTTTTGGGGTTCACTAACACTTCCCTGGCACTACAATTCAGACATTTAAAAAATTAAATTATGAAATTTGCAGGTAAATGGGTGGAACTAAAAAATGAAACAAAACAAAACAAACAAAATCCTGAATAGGTAACCCAGACTGAGGAAGACAACTGTGTACATTCACTTATATGGGGATATGAACTGTTAAGTCAATGATAACCAAGGTACAATCCAATTGAATCACAGAGGTTAGATGGGACATGGGTGGATAAGCCTGTCTAGGAAGGGGAAATAAAATAGATAGTTATGGATGGATGGGTGAGAACTGTAACTGAAGAACCAAGTGTAGAGGGGGAGGAAAAGAGGAGATCAGAGAGGGAATATGGGAAAAGTTAGCTAAAATTAAGGGCCATGTAGGGTGTAGTAGAAACCAAATACACTAAAAGTTTTCTAAAATATACATATATGAAGGTGATCTAAATGAAATGGACAAATAATTGAGGAGACAAAGTTCCATCTGAATATCTCTTATCACCAGGATAAAACTTCCAGAGCTGGGATTGCATTACATCTAATTGAGTTGTTGGCCAAATGGTCCCATGGGAATATCTTAAACAAGCCAGGTTGTTGCTAAGAGTATAGATTTCTCTGTGTAAGTCCTGTGGCTAAAGACAACACCAAACAACTCATTGGACATGGGTAATTTGAGCTGGTACCAACATTGAGCCTTTACCTCTGCATCCTAGCATCTTTGGTATAGGAAATTCCTCTGCATGATACCAAATGAGAAATGTAAACACCAAGCTAGCTACAAACCCATCGATAGAGTCCTGCTTGCAAGACATACTAGGTGATACAAAGCCTGTGGGACTGATCAACTCATATGTGATTGGACTTAAGGTCTACTTTATGAGATGGAACCCACAGCCTACACTGTTTGGGTGATCCAGAACCTAAAACTAGATAGCCCAATGTTCATGGGTAAGAGCAAATAGTACTGTTTTAAAAACAAACAAATACCCCACAAACCCCTAATAAAATGATTCCTAATGACATCCTTCTGTATTCATAGATTGGTGCCTTGGTCACCCATCACCAATGAAACTTCTTCCTCCTGTAGAAGATTGGGAACAAATATACAGACTCACAGCCAGACTATTTTAGTGTGGGTTTTACTGCTGTGAACAGACATCATGACCAAGGCAACTCTTAAAAAGACTTTGAATTTTAAAAGAGATTGGATATTTTAAAGGGATTGAAATTTTAATAAGTAAGAATTTGTAAAGACTGTGGGACTTTTAAAGTTATTTAGAACTTGGGGATGAATAAGAAAGTAAGGCTTAATAGTGACATGTGTGTGTCAGGTTGACAAGGGGCCAATTGTATTAGCTGGTTTTGTGTGTCAACTTGATACAAGCTAGAATTATCATAAAGAAAGGAGCCTCAGTTGAGGAAATGCCTCCATGAAATCCAGCTGTAAGGCATTTTCTCAACTAGTGATCAAGGGAAGAGGGCCCAGCCCATTGTAGTTGGTGCCATTCCTGGGCTGGTGGTCCTGGGTTCTATATGAAAGCAAGCTGAGCAAGCCATGGGAAGCAAGCCAGTAAGTAATATCCCTTCATGGAGTCTGCATCAGCTCCTGCTTCCTGGCCTGCTTGAGATCCAGTCCTGACTTCCTTTGTTGATGAACAGCAATGTGGAAGTGTAAGCTGAATAAATCCTTTCCTCTCCAACTTGTATCTTCGTCATGATGTTTTGTCCAGAAATCCTGACTAAGACAGACATCATGACCAAGGCAACTCTGATAAGGACAACATTTAATTGGGGCTGGTTGGCAGGTTCAGAGGTTCAGTCCATTATCATCAAGGCAGAAGCATGACAGCATTCAGGTAGGCATGGTTCAGGAGGAGCTGAGAGTTACATCTTCATCTGAAGGCTGCTAGCAGAATACTGGCTTCCAGGCAGCTAGGGTTATTAAAGTCCATGCCCATAGTGACACACCTACTCCAACAAGGCCACTCCCTGGGCATATGCAAATCATCACACAGACCTGGGAACAGTCAGCCCTAAATGGAATATCTCCATGAAATGCCCACAGGTCTCAGGGAACCTTGGGAAAAGGAGGTGGAAAAAGTATAAGAGTCAAAAGGGATGGAGTGCATCAAAGAAATAAGGTCCTGTAAAACAAAGAGGCTGAGACAGCATGCACATGATGTGCATGGGCTCTGTACCATAGGGGGCCTTAGAGCTGAAAGGAGAAATGGACACATCCCCATCACTAACCTAGAAGCTATCTCCAATGGGTAACCACTTGAAAAAATGAAAATCTAGTTTCCTCCAAAGGAGTCTCATTAGGAAATCTACACTTGAGAAAAGGCATGCCCCACAGTAGATGGTCAACAGGAAAATGAACTGAACATCTTTGGAGATTCATTGTCTCACAATAATCTATCATGACAATTTTTTTTATTATTTTAAAAGTTTATCTTAGTTTTATTTTACTTTATTTGTACATATATTGTTCTGTTTTTACCCAATGGGTTCTTTGCATATACATCATGGCTTCCAGTTTAGTGTCTTTATGGGATTTTTTTTTTGAGTGTGAAAATTAGTATGACTCTGCGCATATATATATTTCTTCTGCCTTGTTTTGGGCTCTTTTACTTTTGCATGTTTTCCAATTCTAATTTGTTAGATTTTGTTTTGTTTCATTATATTTTTATCCCTTAAAAGCCTATTGGTTTTCTAATAAGAGACAGAAAGGAGGTGGATTGGGAGAGGAGATAGGGACACACTGTGAGGATGAGAGGGAGCAGAAAGTGTAATAAAACATACTATGTGGAAAAAATACTTTCACTGAAAGAAAAAATTTACAAGTGAGAAAAATGTAATAATAATTTAAAACAAGTTATCACCTTCCAAAATTATACTTTTGAATGAAAATAGATGTTGAAGTTTGTTCAAAGACTTGCTAATAATCTATAGAAATAGCCATATGGCTTCTCTCTTTTTCGTTATCAACATGTTGAATTAAATTCTATATCTTTGCTTGGTAAGACAACTTTATAACTTGAAGAAATTTAAATTGTAATATATTTTAATTTTAATATACAATTTCCATCTACTTGCTAATAATTCTTTCAACTATTAGATATTACTCTTCCAAACAAAAAAGTCACTTTTGAAGAAACTTCTAGATAAAAGAAATACTAGCTACTAACTGAATGAAAAACTGAATTTCTTGGAAAGTGACATCCAGATTTCTTGGCTCAAAGATTTTACGATTTGTCAGAATTATAAGCAAAGGTATAATTACAAATATTCAAATCTAGAACAATCATACTGCATTGAAGCAAGCAGGTAGTAAAGAATGAAATGTTACAAAAGCAACAACCAGGCCAGATTAGCCATTTGCCTTGCCCTGGGGATCTGGTGTTTGAATCTTGTCAACAGGGCTGAAGCTTTGGCTTGGGTACAGCAATTTTCCCAGTATCCATCTATGACTTTGAAGCTTAGGAAATTCATGAGAATTTCACGCAGTGTCCCATACTTATTTGGTTTGAAACACAGGGAAATTGTTATGTTTAATATGTATCTTAGAGATTGCAATTAACAAAATATATGTGATAAAGCACTATCATTTATGCCATAGTTTGGGAAAAATAGAAAAATGATACACATTAAAATGAATCATGCCTGAATCACAGCCATTCATTTGTTACATCGCGACCTGCTTGCTATCAGGATGGAAATTCAGAAGGAAAATTAGCAATGAATACTTGATGATAGCTAATGCAGAGCAGAATATGGGAGTGGTATATGACTGATTAGGGTTGGTGACATTTTCAAATTACAATTTATTCTTAACTCTATTTTAGAAAGTATGATTCCACTATAAATATAACTGAAATTCCTACACATCCATGACACAGAGATACAGTGAGTATCTGCTAAGATAAAAGAAAGAGCAGTGGGATCTGAATGGAACTGGTCAAACAGCTCCCTGCACTCAAATCCCATGGGAGGGAGAGCTAGAGCTTCAGAGGGGCAGACACACCTGGGAAACCAGAGGAGACTATTCTCTGCCCACATTTCTGACTCTAGAGGAAAACACCTAGTGCCGTCAGGGCCCCATGCACACAGGGACCCAGAAGTAGGGGCAGGCCCTTCTGGTTGCTGCCCTAATTGAGAGATGAAACCCCGCCCCGAGGAGCGACTTCAGGCGAGAGACCAGAGGTAAGACCAACTTTTCTGCTCCAAGTGACCTGCATGATGGACTCAAGATACACAAAGGCAAAATTCCTCTGGACCGGTCACTTCTGGTTTCTAGCTGGCGCCCAAACCTTGTTCATCCCTGTCCATAGTTCCCTGCTCCCAAACCCGGTGTGAGAGAGAGCTGATCACCCAGACGTATGGGCAGTCCTGAGACTGCAGGGCAGGAGAGACGGCCACTTCTGCCCACCTTTGCCCACATCCCCGGCCCAAGAGGAAACTGTATAGGGCCTCTGGACACAGGAAGATAGGGGCAGTCAAGCTGCAGTAGCCCTGCGGTCCAGACTGCGCCCGGATCAGAACCAACGTGGACAAACAGCTCCCTGCACCCAAATCCTGTGGGAGGGAGAGTTAGACTTTCAGAAGGGCAGACACACCTGGGAAACCAGAGGAGACTACTCTCTGCCTACATTTCTGACTCTAGAGGAAAGCGCCTAGCACCATCTGGCCCCCTGCACACAGGGACCCAGGAGAATTAGGGGCAGGCCCTTCTGGTTCCCATCCACAGGGACAGCTGAAAGCCAGTGGACAGGAACGACTACATGCCTGAAAGCAGAACACTTTGTTCACATAACTGGCTAAAAGAAAACAGGAAAACAGGTCTACAGCACTCCTGACACACAGGCCTATAGGACAGTCAAGCCACTGTCAGAAATAGCAAAACAAGGTAAGACCAGAGACATCCTGATGGCAAGAGGCAAGCACAGGAACCCAAGCACGAGAAACCAAGACTACATGGCATCATCAGAGCCCAATTCTCCCACCAAAGCAAACACTGAATATCCAAACACACCAGAAAGGCAAGATCTAGATTTAAAATCATATTTGATCATGATGCTGGAGGACTTCAAGAAAGACATGAAGGACTCTCTTAGAGAAACGCAGGAAAACACAAGTAAACAATTAGAAGCCCTTAGAGAGGAAACACAGAAATCCCTGAAAGAATTAGAGGAAAAGACAATCAAACAGGTGAAGGAATTGAAAATGGAAATAGAAAAAATAAAGAAAGCTCAAAAGGAGAAAACCCTGGATATAGAAAACCAAAAGAAGAGACAAGGAGCTGTAGATACAAGCTTCACCAACAGAATACAAGAGATGGAAGAGAGAATCTCAGGAGCAGAAGATTCCATAGAAATCATCGACACAACTGTCAAAGATAATGTAAAAAGGAAAAGGTTACTGGCCCAAAACATACAGGAAATCCAGGACTCAATGAGAAGATCAAACCTAAGGATAATAGGTATAGAAGAGAGTGAAGACTCCCAGCTCAAAGGACCAGTAAATATCTTCAACAAAATCATAGAAGAGAACTTCCCTAACCTAAAGAAAGAGATGCCCATAAACATACAAGAAGCCTACAGAACTCCAAATAGATTGGGACAGAAAAGAAACTCCTCCCGTCACATAATAGTCAAAAAACCAAATGCAGAAAACAAAGAAAGAATATTAAAAGCAGTAAGGGAAAAATGTCAAGTAACATATAAAGGCAGACCTATCAGAATTTCAGCAGACTTCTCACCAGATACTATGAAAGCCAGAAGATCCCGGACAGATGTCATACAGACCCTAAGAGAGTACAAATGCCAGCACAGGTTACTGTATCCAGTAACACTCCTCTCAATTAACGTAAATGGAGAAAGCAAGATATTTCATGACAAAACCAAATTTACACAATATCTTTCTACAAAACAAGCCCTACAAAGGATAATAAGTGGTAAAACCCAACACAAGGAGGCAAGTTACACCCTAGAAAAAGCAAGAAACTAATCGTTTTGCAACAAAACAAAGAGAAGACAATCACAGAAACATAATCTCACCTCCAAATACGAAGATAACAGGAAGCAACAACCACTATTCCTTAATATCTCTCAACATCAATGGACTCAATTCCCCAATAAAGAGAAATAGATTAACAAACTACATACGTAACAAGGACCCAGCATTTTGCTGCCTACAGGAAACACACCTCAGAGACAAAGACAGACACTACCTCAGAGTGAAAGGCTAAAAAACAACTTTCCAAGAAAATGGTCGGAAGAAGCAAGCTGGAGTAGCCCTTCTAATATCAAATAAAATCGATTTTCAACCAAAAGTCATAAAAAAAGATAAGGAAGGACACTTCATATTCATCAAAGGAAAAATCCACCAAGATGAACTCTCAATTCTAAATATCTATGCTCCAAATACAAGGGCAACTACATACGTAAAAGAAACCTTACTAAAGCTGAAGGCACACATTGCACCTCACACAAAATAGTAGGATATTTTAAAACCCCACTCTCATCAATGGATAGATCATGGAAACAGAAATTAAACAGAGATATAGACAGACCAACAGAAATTATGAACCAAATGGACTTAAGAGATATTTATAGAACATTCTATCCTAAAACAAAAGGATATACCTTCTTCTCACCACGTCATGGTACGTTCTCCAAAATTGGCCATGTAATCGGGCACAAAATAGGCCTCAACAGATACAGAAAGATAGAAATAATCCCATGCATCCTATCAGACCACCACAGCCTAAAGCTGGTCTTCAATAACAATAAGGAAAGATTGCCCACATATACATGGAAGTTGAACAATGCTCTACTCAATGATAACCTGGTCAAGGAAGAAATAAAGAAAGAAATTAAAGACTTTTTAGAATTTAATGAAAATGAAGGTACAACATACCCAAACTTATGGGACACAATGAAAGCTGTGCAAAGAGGAAAACTCATAGCACTGAGTGCCTGCAGAAAGAAACAGGAAAGAGCATATGTCACCAGCTTGACAACACACCTAAAAGCTCTAGAACAAAAAGAAGCAAATACACCCAGGAGGAGTAGAAGGCAGGAAATAATCAAACTCAGAGCTGAAATCAACCAAGCAGAAACAAAAGGACTATACAAACAATCAACAGAACCAAAGGCTGGTTCTTTGAGAAAATCAGCAAGACAGATAAGCCCTTAGCCAGACTAACGAGAGGACACAAAGAGTGTGTCCAAATTAACAAAATCAGAAATGCACCCATAAAGAAGGGGAGGTGGAGGGGTTAGGGGGATGTTTGCCTGGAAACCGGGAAAGGGAATAACACTCGAAATGTAAATAAGAAATACTCAAGTTAATAAAAAAATTAGAAATGAAAAGGGAGACATAACAACAGAACCAGAGGAAATTCAAAAAATCATCAGATCCTACTACAAAAGCCTATATTCAACAAAACTTGAAAATCTGGAGGAAATGGACTATTTCCTAGACAGATACCAGGTACTGCAGTTAAATCAGGAACAGATAAACCATGTAAGCAACCCCATAACTCCTAAAGAAATAAAGTAGTTATTAAAAGTCTCCCAACCAAAAAGAGTCCAGTCCAGATGGGTTTAGTGCAGAATTCTATCAGACCTTCACAGAAGACCTCATACCAATACTATCCACACTATTCCACAAAATTGAAACAGACGGAGCGTTATCGAATTCCTTCTATGAAGCCACAATTACTCTTATACCTAAACCACACAAGGACCCAACAAAGAAAGGGAACTTCAGACCAATTTCCCTTATGAATATCGACGCAAAAATACTCATAGAAATTCTTGCAAACCGAATCCAAGAGGACATCAAAACAGTCATCCATCATGATCAAGTAGGCTTCATCCCAGGTATGCAGGGATGGTTTAATATACAGAAAAACATCAATGTAATCCACTATATAAACAAACTGAAATATAAAAACCACAGGATCATTTCATTAGATGCTGAGAAAGCATTTGACAAAATTCAACACCCCTTCATGATAAAAGTCCTGGAAAGAATAGGAATTCGAGGCCCATACCTAAACTTAGTAAAAGCCATATACAGCAAACCAGTTGCTAACATTAAACTTAATGGAGAGAAACTTGAAGCAATCCTACCAAAAATCAGGGAGTAGACAAGGCTGCCCACTCTCTCACATGTTATTCAATATAGTTCTCGAAGTCTTAGCCAGAGCAATCAGACAACAAAAGGAGATCAGAGGGATACAGATCGGAAAGGAAGAAGTCAAAATATCACTATTTGCAGATGATATGATAGTATATTTAAGTGATCACAAAAGTTCCACCAGAGAACTACCAAACCTGATAAACACCTTCAGCAAACTGGCTGCATATAAAATAAACTCAAATAAATCAGTAGCCTTCCTCTACACAAAAGAGAAACAAGCTGAGAAAGAAATTAGGGAAATGACACCCTTCATAATAGTCCCAAATAATATAAAATACCTCAGTGTGACTTTAACCACACAAGTAAAAGATCTGTACAATAAGAACTTCAAGCTTCTGAAGAAAGAAATTGAAGATCTCAGAAGATGGAAAGGTCTCCCAGGCTCATGGATTGGCAGAATTAATATAGTAAAAGTGGCCATTTTACCAAAAGCGATCTACAGATTCAATGCAAGGCCCATGAAAATTCCAATCCAATTCTTCAAAGAGTTAGAACAATTTGCAAATTCATCTGGAATAACAAAAAACCCAGGCTAGCTAAAACTATCCTCAACACTAAAAGGACTTCAGGGGGAATCACTATCCCTGAACTCAAGCAGTATTACAGAGCAATAGTGATAATAACTGCATGGTATTGGTACAAGACAGACAGATAGACCAATGGAACAGAATTGAAGACCCAGAAATGAACCCACACACCTATGGTCACTTGATCTTTGCATAAGGAGCCAAAACCATCCATTGGAAAAAAAGATAGCATTTTTGGCAAATGGTGCTTGTTCAAATGGAGGTCAGCATGTAGAAGAATGCAGATCGATCCATGCTTATCACCCTGTACAAAGCTTAAGTCCAAGTGGATCAAGGGCCTCCACATCAAACCAGGTACACTCAAACTAATAGAAGAAAAAGTGGGTAAGAATCTCAAATATATGGGCACTGGAGAAAATTTCCTGAACAAAACACCAATGGCTTACGCTCTAAGGTCAAGAATTGACAAATGGGATCTCATAAAACTACAAAGCTTCTGTAAGGCAAAGGACACTGTTATTAGGAAAAAGCAGCAACCACCATATTGGGAAAAGATCTTTACCAATCCTACAACTGATAGAGGGCTTATATCAAAATATTCAAAGAACTTACAAAGTTAGACTTCAGGGAGACAAATAACCCTATTTATTTCCTTGCAGTCTAACTGTGAATTAATTCTTTGTTTGCTCTGAATCCTTTGTTCAGAGCTAAACAAAGAATTCACAGCTGAGGAATGTCGAATGACTGAGAAGCACCTAAAGAAATGTTCAACATCTTTAGTCATAAGGGAAATGCAAACCAAAACAACCCTGAGATTTTACCTCACACCAGTCAGAATGGCTAAGATCAAAAACTCTGGTGACAGTAGATGCTGGCGAGGATGCGGAGAAAGAGGAACACTCCTCCATTGTTGGTGGGGTTGCAGACTGGTACAACCATTCTGGAAATCAGTCTGGAGGTTCCTCAGACAATTGGACATTGAACTACCTGAGAACGCAGCTGTACCTCTCTTGGTCATATACCCAAAAGATGCTCCAGCATATAACAAAGACACATGCTCTGCTATGTTCATAGCCGCCCTATTTATAATAGCCAGTAGTTGGAAAGAACCCAGATGCCCTTCAACAGAGGAATGGATACAGAAAATTTAGTACATCTACACAGTGGAATACTACTCAGCTATCAAAAACAATGACTTTATGAAATTCATAAGAAAATGGAGGGAACTGGAAAATATCATCCTGAGTGAGGTAACCCAATCACAGAAAAACACACATGGTATGCACTCATTGATAAGTGGCTATTAGCCCAAATGCACGAATTACTCTAGATGCACAGAACACATGGAACTCAAGAAGGATGACCAAAATGCTGATGCTTCACTCCTTCTATAAAAGGGGAACAAGAATATCCTTAGGAGGGGATAGGGAGGTAAAATTTAGAACAGAGGCTGAAGGAACACCCATTCAGAGACTGCCCCATATGTGGCCCATACATATACAGCCACCAAACTAGATAAGATGGATGAAGCAAAGTAGTGCAGGCTGACAGGAATCGGATGTAGATCTCTCCTGAGAGACACAGCCAGAATACAGCAAATACATAGGCGAATACCAGCAGCAAACCACTGAACTGAGAACGGGACACCCGTTGAAGGAATCAGAGAAAGGACTGAAAGAGTTGAAGGTGCTTGGGACCCCATATGAAGAGCAATGCCAAGCAACCAGAGCTTCCAGGGACTAAGCCACTACCTAAAGACTATACATGGATTGACTCTGGGCTCCAACCTCGTAGGTAGCAATGAATAGCCTAGTAAGGGCACCATTGAAAGGAGAAGCCCTTGGTCCTGCCAAGGCTGGATCCCCCGTAAATGGGACTGTTGGGGGGAGGGCGGTAATGGGGGTAGGATGGGGAGGGGCACATCCATATAGAAGCGGAGGGGGAAGGGTTAAGGGGATGTTGACATGGAATTAGGTAAAGGGAATAACATTTGATGTGTAAATAAGAAATACCCAATTTAATAATGATGGAAAAAAAAAAGAAGTTTCTGGTGAGATATATAGGAATCTACTATGGTCATGGGCAAATTATTAAGTGAATTCTAGTAAGCTCATGTTATTTAGAAATGGGCCATAAGTGTATGTTTTAGATAAATGGTATATCAAATAATTTTTTGCTACTAAGTAATAAAGAACATTGGTAACTGAAAAAAAAATAGAAAGAGCAGTTTACTTTCTGAATGTTTGCACCCTAGATTGTAAGTTTTTTTTTTTTTTTGCTGTTATGTTGGGAATTCTTAGTGCAGATACTGTGATCCTCAAGGAGAAGTGTGAATACTTAAGAAAAAGAACCCTCTGAAAGTCATTACTAACAAAACACTCCTTAAATTAAGTATATTAATATATATTAGGAGTTTAGAAATTATAAGTTATATCATATAGATGAAGAATAAAAATGTTCCCCACACTAATGAAGATGAGCTAATGGATTTCACTTACTTAAGTAAATGACTAATTTGTCATCGTAGTAAGTGCTGCAGGAGTCTTTATAGAAACCATGAGAACACACGAATGGCAGACTTGGCCTATTCTCCTGGCATTGCCTTTGTAATTCACACGCCTTTAAGAGAAAACAAACACACAAGACAAAGAATGGAATGTTGCTATAACTGGGCAGTAATCACAGACAACATTACTTTTTCAACTAATGTTCTTCGGTTTTGTAAAAAAAGAAAGCATTATCTTCACCCCCATTGACCATTTTGTGGCCCTCGTAAGCCACAGAAGAAAGGGGAGATGCTTGGGTGTAGAGAAACCTAACATCACAGAGTTTTCACGGTTTACCAATATGAAATAGTGAGTGAATTTGCGTGATCTTGTTATCAAAAGTTAGAAGTGGGAGAGAAAATGGATATGAAGTAGTACATTCCATAGTTTCAGAGGCAAGTTTAATTCAATGCCACCCTTGCTTTAGTGATTACTTCCAATTTTGTCATGTGCTGCTGCTGCTTGTTGTTCCAGAAAAAACAAAGAAAATACATAGCTGGGGACTGGGTGTGTAGCAAGAGCTCATCCTTCAGGCTCACTGAATCAAGCGGAAAAGGAAAGTCTAAAAGGCCCAGGGGGTCAGAGAAAGCATCCTTGCCAAAGGTAAAGAGGTCAAGAGAAAAGTCTTAGCAACGTGTTAGGACATCACCTCGCCATAACACTCATGAATCAAAATTGCAAATAGATTAGCTGAAAGTTTGTAGAATTAATGAAGCTAATGTTGTGTGTACATTCTTAAGGAAAATGTGTGTGCACACACATATGATATATATTATATATATGTATATGATATGATCACAAGTAATCTAGCCTACAGGGAAAGTAGTGGAGATTAAAAGAAGAGAAAAAGAGGAAACATTCAAATAGCTAAAGCAAAGAAGAATACTGCTGCATAAGGAACGATTTAATAGCAGAAGGCAGAGAAAGGTCATGCAAGCCATTGCCTGATTACCCAGCCTCGCTCCTCCCTCAGGCCTCATCCCATCTTGGGCTTAGGTTTTTCTGCAAATCATGGTAATTGGGAATCAGTTCCCACAGCTGTGAACCACCAGTCACAGAGAGAGAGGCAAAAAATTGGAAGCTGAGCCTCTCTGCTGGAGAGAGAAAGGAAGTGACTTGTTTATGTGCCATTTCATCACTCTCCCCAGGAGGCACCAGCCCCACATTTATGTTTTATTAAAGGTACATGACATTGGATTTTTAAAGCAAGAAGATTTGGCCCGCTGTTGCTATTAGAAGAGTTGAATTCAATTCTCAGTTAAAATTCTGAACTGTTAACAGTGTGTGAAGGCTAAGTCTGCACATCATTTCCTCCTTTTACAGGTGAAGTCTTTTGAACTACAAATATTAACTGATCGGCTACATTGTTGGTGATAGCGTCTAGGCTACGTAATTGCCACGAGTTTAGGTTACCACTTCTGTAACTTCTCCCTAGCTTTGGAAAAACAGCCCTGGGATCCAGAAACCGATCAATTTAGTAATCTATCTACTCCTCTCTCTCTCTCTCTCTCTCTCTCTCTCTCTCTTTTTCCTCTCTCTCCCTCCCTCCCTTTCCCTCTCCTCCCCACTCCCTCCCCCCACACACCATTCCACGATATGTGTTCAGTGTCACAGAGAACTCTATCACATAGCTGGTCATTTCCATCCTTGGTCCTGTTCTCATTCATGTGATTTTGATAACGATCGAAGTTACCACTCAATTTACTAAATTCACCTTTTACTCTATTTTTTTTTTCTTTAACCAACTCTCCCCATTATGCTGCCGCAAGGCATTTGTACCTAAGAACAAAATGAGATGCTGTGTCTCAAAATTTATTATTCTGGACTCTGCTTAAAAACACTTCTCGTCATTCATTGATTGACACAATGGTTACAGGGTAATCTGCCCAGATAGGTAGAATTCAAAGCATGCGTGTGGTGCTCTCGGGTGGCAGACAGTGCTCAGCATTCTAGAAGGTCAAGGGACACAGGTCGTTTTTATCTTTTGGATCCGGCATCCCTTAAAGGCTATCTTTGTTCATTTATTTGAAGCTAGTTCATGTTACCATTTGTTTTTTTTTAATCTACTGAAAAAGAGAGGGCAGAAGACTAGTGTTGAATTTATTTACCCTTAAAACATGAAGCCTGATGTACATATATATACCTTGTGCCCAACTTCTTAGCTAGAGATTGTCCTATGATCATGCTGAGAAGCATAATGCTTCTGAAAAGGAGAGAGAGAGAGAGAGAGAGAGAGAGAGAGAGAGAGAGAGAGAGAGAGTGTGTCATGGGACAGCTTTTTATTACTGTGATATTTGTTAAATTCTCCTTGGTCCAGGTGTTACAGCCAACATATCAGCCTGCTTCTGTTCTTAGTATCTCTTCCTTCTCTCTCACATGAGGATTCTGGGGCACATAGCATAAACTGCCTCTCCTCATTTCTCTCAGTCCCTTGGCTGTCTACTCGAAAGTGTCACAATGTGTTCATCCCCTAGAGTAGATGGCCAATTGTGGAGAAAATTATATTACTCTGCCCATTCCTGTTTGTAGATTTGGGAGCTCAGGTTGTGTCAATACATTCACATTATCATTGAATCTACTAAACTATAAGCTGTCCTAGGATAAGAGTTATCCATCTTCTTAAATGTCCATTATTTTCATACTACCTGGTTATAGAAGAATGAAAAAGAAATTGCTGATGATTGAAAATATGAATATAATATGTTTCTGACTCTAAATTTGTTGGTATGTTAAATTAGTCTATCATCTTTACTGTTTTCTAAATCGTATTGCTTTTCCCACCCTCCCTCTGTTCTTCCTCCTTTTCCTTCTTTCTTCTCTTCCTTTCTCCCTCTCTCCGTTCTTCCCTCCCTCCCCTCTCTCTTTCTTTCTTTTCTTCCTCCCTTCCTTCCTTCCTTCCTTCCTTCCTTCCTTCCTTCCTTCCTTCCTTCCTTTTGAGACAAGGTCTCACTGTTATGTATCCCAGGCTGTCCTGGAACTCACTATATAGACCAGGCTGGCTTTGAGCTTAGATGCTCTTGCCTCTGCTCTCTAATTACTGGGATTAAAGGCAATCTCAGGAAGACCATATTGCTTTTAGTCAAAGATAGTATCACTATATTCTTAACTATTCCTCATATATCATAGTCAATGTAGATTATACTTCTAAATCCCCTTAAGACCATTTTTCATGACTTCCGGTGTTTGGCCAGAGTCCCAGCGGAGGATCCCTGCCTTCAGCAGCTCTCTGCTCCCAGGCCCCCCGGAGGGGAGTTCTGGCCCCCTGGTCGGGCGGGCACTCCTGAGGCAGCAGAGCGGAGGAGACCACCAACGCTGCCCACCTCT
>NC_046157.1:32570145-32575500 GCF_011064425.1 Rattus rattus | reverse complement strand
CATTGCTTTAAAGCATCTCTTTTATAAACCTGTTTTTTAAAACAGGGCAAGAATTATATAAAAATCTTATCCCCACTTAAAGGTATCTTTAGAGACCTGTTTCCTTGGTTGGCTCATGCCTCAGAGCAGGTCGAACTCTGAGTTTTAAGCTAACATTTTGTTACAGATGTTACAGATGGCTAAACATACCCAAAAATTTATAAGCCAGTAATCTTTTAAACAAGGCATACAGAACATAGTAAACTCATACATTTAAGACCAGTCAGGAAGAAACATGTAGTGTTGATGCTGGGCTCCTAGCCAAGGGTATTGGGCTCCCAGCCAGGGATGCATCGCTCCAAAGGCACCACCAGTTTATCAGTTTTTGTTGTCTCAATTTGGCTGGGGTTTTTTCTGAAAACCCTTTACATGACTTAAAACTATATCAAGGGATAAACGGCCAGCAGATGAAGTTTGGCTCATTCCTCTAAACATGAAACACAGAGCAACAATAAAGCTACTCTCAGAATCTCCTCTGGACATGTCAAATAAAGGCTTAAGACCAGCAGTTATCATTTTTAAGAATGGTTGAATCCAATTAATATCTCCTAAGAGTTTTTGAAATTCGTTTAACATTGTGAGCTTATCTAGCCTTAACTCTAAAGGATCGGGTCTCATTGCCTGTGTTCTCTTAGAACATGACCCAAATAATTAAGTGAAGGTTGTACCTGTATTTTTTCTGGAATCACGTTACGTCCATAGGGAGATAGCTGAGAAAACAGTTACACTGCTTCTTGTAGGTAGGCTCTGCCTTGTGGGAAATGAGGACATTATCCATATATTAAACCCAATAAGCCTGTGAGTGTTTATTCTATTTTTTGCAAAGCCATATCTACAAAATACTGATAAAGCATAAGACTATTTTAATACCTTTAGGGAGGACTTCTCAATGCTATCTATGATATGGCTGGCTTAAATTTGTAGAGGGAAGACTAAAGGCAAATCTTTTACAGTATTGAGGACTCAAATGATTAATAAAGAAATCCTGTAAACTATGACTATGGTATTACCATCCCTAGGAACAGTAGAACTGGAGGACAACCCAGATTGAAGAGCTCCCGTGTCTCCTGTAGTCTCATTAATTAGAAAGTAGAAGCTCCCATGAGGCTCCTCATTTGCCGATGTTAGGATTTGGGTACTCTTGGCCAAATTACCAGCCTGTATAAGCACATTCTAATAAGAAGAACGTCTCAGCAGGCATAGTTTCAGGTCTGTTCTCCTGATAACAAACTTGAGTATCCTTTCCTACTCTGCTCTAAGTGTCTAAATCCAAAGTACCTTGACATGGGAACCAAAGACTACGTTGCAGGTGATAGCTTTGATTTCCTTTTTGCTTTTTCTTGTTTGCTGTAGAATGTCTGTCATCTTCCTACTTTAGACTCCTTATGGCCGGTGACTTATTTATAGCTTTTGTCTTTTCACCCTTCTCTACCTCTGCAAGTCCCTATGACAGACTCCAGATGCCAGGGAGCAGCCCTAGCTCTCTCTCTCTCTCTCTCTCTCTCTCTCTCTCTCTCTCTCTCTCTCTCTCTCTCTCTCACACACACACACACACACACACACACACACGCAATCATGCATGCATGTATAGTAATATACTTCTGCATGCACATACATTTAGTTTTCAAAAGTTCTCAACATATTTTACTGAATGCATTATTTAAGAAAATATTCTACCCGGGGAGAAGCCAAGCCTTTTGGTTCCAAAGCCAAGTTCCTTCGAAGGCAGTGCCACCCAAGTGGGCACTCTGAACCATGTCCTCATGGAAGTAAGAGGTATGCTACAGAGCCTGAAGAAGGCGGCTGTGACTCAGATGGCAGCTTTACAGCTTCCAAGAACCGAGGCCCCTGCCTATGGCAGCACAGCACACAATTGAGGCTTTCTCTGACATCCATTCCCATAGAGACTTTCCAGCCTATGCAATGATTTCATATTAAATAAGATAGTTGTATAAGGTCATTGTTATGGTGAACTCTAGAGTTATTCAGTAATGCTAAAATAAAATAAAATGACTGGGATTTTGCATAGTAAAAAAAAAAAGGGGGGAGAACCGTGGGAGAGATACCACCGCCTGGTCAGGTGGGCACTCCTGAGGCTGCAGAGCAGAAGAGACCACCAACACTGCCCACCCCTGCCCACATCCCTGGCCCAAGAGGAAACTGTATAAGGCCTCTGGGCTCCCGTGGGAGAGGGCTCCAGGTGAGGCAGGAGCCCTGCCTGAGACACCGCCGGAACCTGAAGGAAACAGACCGGATAAACAGTTCTCTGCACCCAAATCCCGTGGGAGGGAGAGCTAAACCTTCAGAGAGGCGGACACGCCTGCGAAACCAGAAGAGACTGCTCTCTACACACATTGCTGATTCCAGAGGAAAACACCGGAGGCCATCTGGAACCCTGGTGCACGGAGGCTCCCGGAAGAGGCGGCGCAGATCTTCCTGGTCGCTGCCACCGCGGAGAGCCCGTGGGCAGAACCCCGCGAGCGAACTTGAGCCTCGGGACCAAAGAGGAAAACACTGGAGGCCATCTGGAACCCTGGTGCACGGAGGCTCCCGGAAGAGGCAGCGCAGATCTTCCCGTTTGCTGCCACCGCAGAGAGCCCGTGGGCAGCACCCTGCGAGGGCACTTGAGCCTCGGGACCACAGGTAAGACCAACTTTTTCTGCTGCAAGTGACCTGCCTGGTGAACTCAAGACACAGGCCCACAGGAACAGCTGAAGACCTGTAGAGGGACAAAACTACACACACAAAAGCAGAACACTCTGTCACCATAACTGGCTGAAAGAAAACAGTAAAACAGGTCTACAGCACTCCTGACACACAGGCTTATAGGACAGTCTAGCCACTGTCAGAATTAGCAGAACAAAGTAACACTAGAGATAATCTGATGGCGAGAGGCAAGCGCAGGAACCCAAGCAACAGAAACCAAGACTACATGGCATCATCGGAGCCCAATTCTCGCACCAAAACAAACATGGAATATCCAAACACACCAGAAAAGCAAGATCTAGTTTCAAAATCAGATTTGATCATGATGCTGGAGGACTTCAAGAAAGACGTGAAGAACTCCCTTAGAGAACAAGTAGAAGCCTACAGAGAGGAATCGCAAAAATCCCTGAAAGAATTCCAGGAAAACACAAACAAACAGTTGAAGGAATTAAAAATGGAAATAGAAGCAATCAAGAAAGAACACATGGAAATAACCCTGGATATAGAAAACCAAAAGAGGAGACAAGGAGCTGTAGATACAAGCTTCACCAACAGAATACAAGAGATGGAAGAGAGAATCTCAGGAGCAGAAGATTCCATAGAAATAAATGACTCAACTGTCAAAGATAATGTAAAGCGGAAAAAGCTACTGGTCCAAAACATACAGGAAATCCAGGACTCAATGAGAAGATCAAACCTAAGGATAATAGGTATAGAAGAGAGTGAAGACTCCCAGCTCAAAGGACCAGTACATATCTTCAACAAAATCATAGAAGAACACTTCCCTAACCTAAAAAAAGAGATACCCATAGGCATACAAGAAGCCTACAGAACTCCAAATAGATTGGACCAGAAAAGAAACACCTCCCGTCACATAATAGTCAAAACACTAAACGCTCAAAATAAAGAAAGAATATTAAAAGCAGTAAGGGAAAAAGGTCAAGTAACATATAAAGGCAGACCTATCAGAATCACACCAGACTTCTCGCCAGAAACTATGAAGGCCAGAAGATCCTGGACTGATGTCATACAGACCCTAAGAGAACACAAATGCCAGCCCAGGCTACTGTATCCTGCAAAACTCTCAATTAACATAGATGGAGAAACCAAGATATTCCATGACAAAACCAAATTTACACACTATCTTTCTACAAATCCAGCACTACAAAGGCTAATAAATGGTAAAGCCCAACATAAGGAGGCAAGCTATACCCAAGAAGAGGCAAGAAACTAATCGTCTTGGCAACAAAACAAAGAGAGGAAAAGCACACAAACACAACCTCACATCCAAGTATGAATATAACAGGAAGCAATAATCACTATTCCTTAATATCTCTCAACATCAATGGCCTCAACTCCCCAATAAAAAGACATAGATTAACAAACTGGATACGCAACGAGGACCCTGCATTCTGCTGCCTACAGGAAACACACCTCAGAGACAAAGACAGACACTACCTCAGAGTGAAAGGCTGGGAAACAACTTTCCAGGCAAATGGTCGGAAGAAGCAAGCTGGAGTAGCCATTCTAATATCAAATAAAATCAATTTCCAACTAAAAGTCATCAAAAAAGATAAGGAAGGACACTTTATATTCATCAAAGGAAAAATCCACCAAGATGAACTCTCAATCCTAAATATCTATGCCCCAAATACAAGGGCACCTACATACGTAAAAGAAACCTTACTAAAGCTCAAAACACACATTGCACCTCACACAATAATAGTAGGAGATTTCAACACCCCACTCTCATCAATGGACAGATCATGGAAACAGAAATTAAACAGAGACGTAGACAGACTAAGAGAAGTCATGAGCCAAATGGACTTAACGGATATTTATAGAACGTTCTACCCTAAAGCAAAAGGATATACCTTCTTCTCAGCTCCTCATGGTACTTTCTCCAAAATTGACCATATAATTGGTCAAAAAACGGCCCTCAACAGGTACAGAAAGATAGAAATAATCCCATGCATGCTATTGGACCACCACGGCCTAAAGCTGGTCTTCAATAACAATAAGGGAAGAATGCCCACATATACGTGGAAATTGAACAATGCTCTACTCAATGATAACCTGGTCAAGGAAGAAATAAAGAAAGAAATTAAAAACTTTTTAGAATTTAATGAAAATGAAGGTACAACATACCCAAACTTATGGGACACAATGAAAGCTGTGCTAAGAGGAAAACTCATAGCTTGAGTGCCTGCAGAAAGAAACAGGAAAGAGCATATGTCAGCAGCTTGACAGCACACCTAAAAGCTCTAGAACAAAAAGAAGCAAATACACCCAGGAGGAGTAGAAGGCAGGAAATAATCAAACTCAGAGCTGAAATCAACCAAGTAGAAACAAAAAAGGACCATAGAAAGAATCAACAGAACCAAAAGTTGGTTCTTTGAGAAAATCAACAAGATAGATAAACCCCTAGCCAGACTAAGGAGAGGACACAGAGAGTGTGTCCAAATTAACAAAATCAGAAATGAAAAGGGAGACATAACTACAGATTCAGAGGAAATTCAAAAAATCATCAGATCTTACTATACAAGCCTATATTCAACAAAACTTGAAAATCTACAGGAAATGGACAATTTCCTAGACAGATACCAGGTA